>NW_008626229.1:14204-46116 GCF_000691845.1 Merops nubicus
CTCTGTTTTTAAGGTCAAGGGTAGCTTTCCAAATTCTCATGCTTCCCTTCTGGAGATGGTCATGCTTTCAGACGTTAGGGTCTAGCCCTTTTGGAAAGACGTCTCTCTCAGACTGTAGAGGAGCCATTGTAGCCAACATAAGCATTTACACTGCCACATGAGAACATCCTCTGCTTATGAAAAAGAGATTAATTAGCTAATTTTTCTAATTAGCACAAAACTAAAGGCCGTCCCTGGAAATTTAGTAGTTTAGCATTAAATATGTTATTTAATTCAAGTAGTCTCCAAAAGCATACCCATAACTGTGTCCCAGCTAATTTACTTGTGCCATTGCAATTGCAGGCAGATTTTCCACTAAGTTCAAAGAAGACAAGCACAAATAAGTTGATTTTATATGGAAATGATTTTTTTTCTTTTCTTAAATCAGCTTTGAAGTCCATAATATTATCACCAAGGAAAGAGAAATAAAAGATTAATTTAAAGAATATTAGTAACTTCTTTGGGAAGACAGATATATCTCCCTTATGAGAGAAATGTTGTATTCCTCTAACACAATTAATATTCTAAGGAGCAAACCCATGTCTGCTGATGAAGCCCCTAAGTGCCTCCTTGTGTGCTTCCTCTGTGTTTCTTGTCTATTATTAAATAGCTCTATTTCAATCACTTTAAATAAATGATACTTAGCTGGTGATATGAACCATGAAAAGTCTGTACATCAACCACTGGTTTTGTGCCTTCAGAGAATGAAATAGAAGAAAGTATAAATCCAGTTTCCATTAGACGGGAAAATGTACCGAAAGACAAGCAGGTGGTTGAGTACTTTGGTGGCCAGGGAACTATTTGAACTATAAAAAATAATTTCATGGTAAATAATAAAAGAGGAAGAAATTAATTGAATGATAGACAAAGACAAAAAGCATTTAGGAATTCCACTGGAAATTCTGATCATAACTATTTAAGCTGGGTAAATCCATTCCCTCCCCTCCCCCAAATCACATTATTATAACATTACAGTTATGATCACCTATTTATATAGTATTATCCCACCTCATAAAATCAGGCCAAAGCTTTATAGTTTCTGACTCTTTCAAACTTCTACAGTCTTTTCAAAATGTAAACTACTTTCCCACAGAATTATGTCTACCTTCACAATTCAGGTAATTTCTCCATGCAGATAAAGTAATTTCTAAGGCGAAGGTTGAGTATTCTGTTCCAGGTTCAATGAAGTCTGTATAAAATGTGCTGTACTAGCTTCTATTTTGTGTGAGCCCAGCTGTTTCTAGACTCTGCCAGTAAAGGCCCTCAGCCTTTCTCACTTTCCTCCAGGCATGGCAGAAACCTCCAGGCAAAGCTGCAGCTCAGTGCTTTCTCTGTTGGTCACTGCTGGCTCTTGGATGCCCCAAGCAATGTGTGTGTTGTAGGGAGCATTTTGTGTGGCCGTGGATGCAAAGCAAAGGACTTTGTCAGGCAGGGCTATTGTAAAAGTCAAAATAATAAAAGAAGAGAAAAAGCAACATATTGCTGAAACCTTCAACCTGACATGCTGAAATGCATGTAGGTCTGCATTCACTGTGCTCCGACCTGCCTGCTCTTCTGGTATTGCAGACTGTACTCTCCATTCAAAAAGCACTGTAGTTCACTGCTGTTTATAAATAGTTTGGATAAATGCTATGGGCCATCAAGGAATTTCTGTTGGGGAATATTATGAAGTTTGTTGTGGGATGTGTCAAGATACACCAGACTACAAAGATTTTTAAATTTATCGACATGACTGTTGTCTCCATCCTTCCATAAATAGCTGAGATGGTTTCCATCAAACACCAGTTTTTCTTGAGACTTGTTGGCTAATATACTTTCTGTAAGTCTAAAACGCCACGTAACTTGGTGAATAGCTGAAGCTGGAAGGAACCACTGGCATCACCAAGCCAAACCGCCTTTGCTCAGAACAGTGTCAGCTAAGGCAGGCTGTTCAGGATGGTGTCCAGATGGATTTTGAATGTCTCCAATGATGGAGACTCCATAACCTCTCTAAGAAACCTGTTTCACCTTTGGTTTTTTTCTTCTGAAGACAAAGGTTGTGGCCCTGCTTTTTACTTTTTTTCCGTCCACTCAGGATTCTGATCTCCACCGTCTCATAATCACTGCAGTGACTATGATGTTCACAACCTTGTCTACTTCTTCCTATTTCTGTAAGTATGAGGTCCAGAAGAGTGCCTCCCCTGGTGTGGTCCTCAGTCACCTGTGTCAGGAAGTTGTCATCAACACACTCCAGAAACAACCTGGTTTGCTTTTGTGCCCCTGTGTTGTGCCTTCAATAGATATCAGGGCTGTTGAAGTCCCTGATGATGAGAATGTGCAAATGTGAGACACTTTCCAGTTGTCTGAAGAAATTCTCATTTATTTCTGCTTTCTGCTTGAGTTGTCTGTACCAGAGATTCTCAGCTCTGCCACTCACAATGACCTGCCTGCTCTCAACTGGCTTATCATGTTTTCTCACATACAGGATAACTACCACCTCACCATCCTGGACTGCCCTTCCCAAAAAACCTGTATCCAAGATGAGAGCATTTCAGTTATATGAGCTGTCCTCCACATCTCTATCATCCTGATGAGGTTGTAGCCCTACACACAGACCTCTAACTTCTCCTTTTGTTCCCCATGCTGTTGGCATTAGTGGGTAGCACAGACACACACCACGTGTGATTTCAAAAAAAAGTGTGAGAACTTCCACTGTCATTCTGTCCTCTTGACACTGTCTTATTCATGTGCATAACATTTTAAGGTAGACCTCCTTAAATCCTGTTTGTTGCTTTCAAGGTCTTAAAAAAATAGAGACAGCGAAAACTCAGCTTATGTATTACCCCTGTCACAGTAAAATACTGTCCGTTTTCACCAAGATCCAATGCCTCTAAAGTGGGTGGTTCACAAAAAGAATGAGAAACTGTCTTTTTTATGACTGGAGAAAGCTAAATATTTCAAATTATGTCAGAAGACAAAACTGGTACCATTCAGAGCTTGGCTAATGCTATTGAAAGACAATTCCCTGAAGAAAAGCACTGTTTGATCTTTGACGGATTTGCCAAAGACGTTGCACTGAGTTTTCAGCAAAGATTATAATTGCTGGCTTATCTTCTGGCAAGGGCATATTAGTTATTCCAGGTCTGTATGTGTTTTTAATTGATTTCCTACTAATAGCACTGTTGTTACTTCCTTGTGATAAAGGTGATATTATGCTGCCAGACAAAGAAATTTTACTTGGCTTAGTGAAAGACTGATATCAACTTGCTTGATAAATAGGATTTCAAAACTGTGGATAGGAAAGTTTTAAAATTTCTGAAGGGCTTTAGCTGTTCATTATAAAATTCTGGAACCTCAAACCCCTTACATACTGTTACTGGAGCGAAGGAGGTTACAGGAGCAGTTAGACATGTTTATATACCTGAGATTGCACTTTCCTTTTGTAATGAAAAGATTAGTCAAGAAGCTATAAATGACATAAAATTAAAACTTGCTGCAGGCCATATCTTTTGTTGAGTAGTTGAATTCAAGAGGAGCAGGTCTTAGGCATAAAGCTGCTTGGGAGATGTAGTTGGATGGAGGCTTCAGTGCCACCTGTGTCCCAAATAGCAGGAGCACAAAGTTGGGTTTGGGGGAGAGGGTGCCTGGGAAGCACCTTGGACAACTCCTGTTGCCCCCCGAAACAAACCTCTGGCCCATGCTGCCTACGGTGGCCAGTCCTGGTCCCTGGGCACAGGTCTCCTGGGGAGCAAGCAATTTGCTTCCCCCTCTAAGGAGGCTCTTCACAGATATACATGATTGTGAGGCGTGGGAGAAGCAGGATTCTGTAAGGAAAAGGATGGGAGTTTAGGGAGGGTTGTTTGTTCTGGGGGGCTTTGACATTTGTTTGGTTTTTTTTGTCAGGATTGTTGTATAGCTGATTCTCTGCTGAATAGTTCTGCCACAGTGCAAGTGCTGGAAGAAATGTTGCTGGTGGAAATTATGGAATTATTTCTCAAATTCAGAGTGGTTAAAGGAAATGGAAACCCAGCTGGTATTTTACATAAATTGTTTTTTGTCAGACATCAATTCCCTAGGATTTGCTAAGTTGGCAAAGGATTCGTCTTCACTTTCCACCACTCTCTTGCATAAATCATGAGGCATTTCAGTTGCTTTTGGACAGTGACTCCTGTCTAGATTTATTTTCATGAGCTTGTTCAGGCTGTGAAAAGAATCTTGCAAAACTTTCTTCCTGCAGTTGTCTGAGAGTCTCAGTCCAGTTACTTCTCCGTGCCTTCTTTCAGGTGATACATACTGCAGTCAAGAATGACACAGGGATTGTTCATCCCAGTGTTAACTGGCAGCATTTTAGATACTCGGGCTCAGCCAGAATTTTGGAAATATCAAAGTACAATTCACAACCAACTCATGACTGAAGTTTTCAAGCTTCCTTTAAAAAAAGAGAATTTGATTTTGCTCTTCACAGGTCCTTAGCACTAGCTTTAAAAAAGTCATCTCATAAATACATGTATTCATGGACTACATTTTTTTCTAAGACATTTATATACCTCAGTTTTGCTATTCCATACAAACTATTTAAACAGAGAGGCTAGAAATTGAATTTGAATTCATGGAGGGTCTTTGCACAACAAGGACTGCAGAGTTCATCTTGGGTTTTATTGTGACTGTGGAGAAATCAGATAACTCTCTAAATAAATACTAATAGCACAGACACTAGAGATCACTTAACAGAAACAGGATTTATTGCTAATGGAAGATGAAAGTGCTAGAAATCATTAATCTCTCTGACAGGTTGATCAGACTTTTGTTACTTTTATGTTTGCATATGGGAATGTGTTTATGTTGCTACTACAAAGTTCCAAAATCAGTTGAAGATAGGAAAATGGCTCTCACTGAATGTGCCTGTTGCGGTCTGGTATCAGAGGTTACCGGTGGTCAGGGTACTCCCGCGACTTCCTCCCCACCCAAAGAGACTGGAGAGGGTTATAGATGGGACTGAGACGTTCACGTGGTGTTCGCCTTTCAGGGTCAGAAGTGCCAGAACAGGCTTGTAGCACTTTTCTTTCCCTGGCCAGCTTTGTTCCTTTCATCATTCTGGAATGGAAGATTAAATATCATGGATAAAAAAGATGTAACAGTCTGAAAACTACAGTAATATTTTGAAGTACAATAATATCTATGAGGAAAAGCAAAGTCAAAAAAATAATTTAAGAAATGTTTAAGAACATTAATTTATAGAATGATATATGCACACGGCCAGAAAGAAGCTGTTAAAATGTTGTGGGCAAGATCCAGATAGAGAAGTATAAAAATGAGAAGAAAAAAAGGGAAGAATATGAGATTAAAGAGATTAAAGGACTATCATCAAAAGACAGTCATTGAAATTGTGATTAAGTGTTAACATGATAGCTATTCAACTGGTCTGACCACAGAGAAGATTGTGCTCTGCAACTAGAATGCAGCAAAGTATAATAAAACTGGATTTAAGACTATCAAGAACACCTAAACACATAAAATTATTTAATAAAGGGATTTTTGTTCTTGACTAGTCTGAAACAAAGATGAAAAAATATCTGTAAAGTAAGAGTACTATGCTTCAATGGCAATAATCAATATTTGATCAAAATAAACAAATAAACTTTTGAGAAATATTGGAAAGTTCTTCACTATGACAGTATTACCTGAGAGACCTCATAAGGCAATCTCATCTCGTGTGATACTGAAAAGCATACATCTTTTTAAATATTTTTTCCAGAAATGGAATGATTTGCCAGTCAGGACCTGCGTGCTTGATTCCAACGATACATACACAAAGCTATGAGTGAATAGAAATCAGTGTTAAGAAAGAGCAGGCTCAGCCTCTGATTTCTCAAATTCCTGGCAGCATTGCATGTGCTTTAATAAATTAAAATACTCATCCTCTTTATCTCTCTGCCATAGAAGTTATTCCAATAAAAGATAACGAAAGATCTCTACATCATAATGTCAAAACTGGCAGCTGTCATCTACTGATCAACTGACCCAGAGGAGCCAGTGTGTAAACAGAAGTGTTCTGTGGTTTTCTACTGCTTGCCCTGGAGTGGCTGGAAGCCACGCTGACTTTAATAGCATCAAGTCATTTCTATACTTACCTGGTGTAGGAATATAAGTTCTAATGGCAAGGCCATATGGGACAGCAGCATGATGAGATGCTGCACCAGGAGAGATCACAAAGCTGGTGACACATTCAGGAGGTAAAGCACAAAGAAGAAGTGATCTGAGCACTTGGCCCACATAACTCCACACTTCTCTGCCTAGTACCTCAAGTCTCTGTCCATACAGATAAGGCCCAATGATCTCCAGCCCCAAGCTTTCATTACATACATGTACATTTACGTCTATAGCTCTCATAGGTATTAAAACCGGCACGATTGGCATCTCTAGAAACTTCACTGATTATTTAAAACATTGTTCTTCAGGGCAAAGCTGACAACTTGCCAGTGAAGAACTAGGACATAAGATAAGCATGACTGAAATGCTCATAATAAAGATTATAAATAAAAGTATAAATAAATGTTATTTATTTGATGTACAAAGCCTATAGCTTTGTGCATAATTACAGCTGCATGATTTATTCATAGCAGCCTCAGAGAGCTTTAACGCTTAATGTTTTTTTTTTTTCTTTTCCTTCCCTTGAACAAGCTATTTAGAGAAAGAAAGTGCCCAGATGCTTAAATGGCTGAAAATTCTTCCAGACTTAATTTTGGTGGCATTTGGGAAATCATGTTGCTTATGATTATTTTTGATGTTATTTTCATAGCATTTACTCTGAAAATGGCAGTATCATTAGCGAGGCCATCAGTGAGGATGCAGCTCACTGAGATCTTTATAAAAAAACTATAAAAGAGACAAAGACACATAAACTAGAGATTGTGAGAAGCAGTCAGGCTTTTAAAACACAAGAAGCTGACTCCTTAGGCAGACAGGGCTTTCTGTCTTCTTACCTGAGCAACAACAGGCTAACAGACACCTAAGGAAAGATGAGCAAGAAAGAGGGACCTCACCTTCTGGGAGCTGGATGATTTCTGCTGACACATACTATTTTTCCTTTTGCTTTTTTAGGGAAAAGACCAGGATGTTCGCATCATTCTTGGGCTTGTGTCATGTTACCTGCAAAGCTGGGAAGGTCATGGGATTCAAGGAATGGAGATGCTTAAGCATCATTGGACCCAGGAGAACACTAAGAAGAAAGCAGACTCTAGCTTTCAGGAGGAGGTCTGAAACAAAGAATGTGCAGCATATAATATACCCAGATCACTCAAAAAAATTCAAATCTTTGAATACTGGCCAACCTCCAGATGTTTAAATACCTCACATCCAAAGGCTGGATGGAATACTGCAGGACTACCCCAACACCAGGTTGTGTGCAAGGTTTTTCTGCTACCAACGTAAGGTGAAATATTTGTTTCCTTCTCTCCCTGACAAGCCGAGCAATAAGTTGTGCCTATTTGACACAAGCTGTTGCCACTGCACCCAGTTTTCAGCATGGATTTAAATAAAAACTCTGAGCATCTCTTCCACTCTGCTAGACACAACTGTAATCTTAAGGGCAAATTCACAAGTCATAAGATTTGCAACAGTTCCCTATTAGGGAAGGAAGACTGAGAACTAAGGATGAGAAAAAAAGCCACCCACTCTAAAGTGATTAGCTGCCATTCACTAACCATGCGTAATCTCAGCCTCCCAGGAAGCAAAAACAACTTTTATTGTTTTTGTCACTGGCATGAGGACAGGGATCAGTCCTGGCCCTGTTGTATTCAGCTGATCAGACATAAATACACCAACATCTGCTCAGGCTGGTGCTTAGATGCAGAAATCACAGGAGGTGGGTAGGCTTGCAAACATGCCTCTGTCCCAAGGCAATTCTCCTACTGCTTGGCGTAAGGATGTCTCCACTCAGTGTGCTGTCTGTTTTGAACTCCACCTCAGGGTGCCTTTCTCTATCGAATGCCCTGTAGGAGAAACCTGGCTGAAAACTGAATTAATCTCCCATAGCTGGCTGTTGCCTTAAAGATCATTGTCTTTTTGGGCTTATACATGTAGGCACCTTTGAGGATTTCCCTCAGCTGAGCTGGACTTAACTTTAATGTGCCTGTGTATTTGATCAGCCAACTTCTATGACAATTTGATTTAAGGAAGAGACACAGATAAATCCATAGCTGGCGTGGCTGAATACCAAGGCCCATAGGGAGAAAAAACCTGGGAAAAATGGTCCTAATCATTTCTTGCAGCTGATGTGAGAAGGACAGAATCACCTGAAATGATCAGTAGCATCTCATCAATAATTTTAGTAGCTTCAGTATTGACTGTGCACTGTTCTGGGAGATCCACACAGATCTCCTCTTGGCAAGATGAGGTTCCCTGTGTCTTTTGTTGTGTTATCTCAAATAACTTTACAGCTACAACATGATTTCCAGAGCAGTCTCATTATCTACAGTGCACAGATCATCAAGGCAAAGGGCAGAGAGTCTTAGAGGATACTTGTGGGTCACTCAGACTGGGCAAACAGAAGCCCTACACATAGGCAATAAACACTCTTAAAAGCAGAAATTTCTCTGAACTGATGTCCCTGCATATGTTTTAGGTAACATCTGGCTGTATTGTCTGAAATGTGGGGGCAAGCATTGGCTTTCTGTCTCCTGAATGTGCTGCACTCAGCTGCTGGCCAGCTGTTCCTGGCTCCCAAGACCTTCCCTCTGGGAACAGCAGGACCTGCTTCTCCTCATTTCTTCCAGGCCAGAGTGAAGGCAGGCGAAGTTTGGTGTTTCCTGGTTATTCACTGCTGCTCTTTGAGTGTCCTACACAATAGGTGTGTTGTCAGGAGTGTTTTATGTGGGCATGGACACAGAGCCAAGCAGCTTTCCGCACAGGAATGTTAGGCGTAGTGGGTATCCCAGTAAAACAAGTGTTTTGTGATTGCTGCCACAATTCCCCTAAAAACAGGACATAGGAAATTGTGTGAATCTCTGCAGACCGGGATAGAGAGTAGCTGTTTGGCACCAGGCGGTGCTAGTTCTTTTTGGATCCAGGGGAAAAAAAAGGCAAAAGCACTATCAAGAAAGTTAACCATGTTATTGATATCTCACAAAATGTGATAAGTTATAACATTTTATGCCCCCTCTAATGCTGAGAACCTCAAAACAATACAGCATAAGATAGACCTCTGCCCATGGCATGGCAAGCTTCTCAGACTCCCCATCCATAGAGATGTCCACCAGTATTGTCGTCTTGAGAGGTTTTATAGGATTTCCTTAGAAGCAAAGAAACTAATTCATCATTTTTACTGTGATGCAAAAGAGTGTTTGTAGGAAAACATACTGCTTTGCTTCAAGACAAAGTCAGGGACATGCTCCTGGCATCATTGCTGGTGACGCGTAGCTGCTGTCTGTGGGCCCTTTGGTTATGACAAACCAGTTGCATTTGTCCTACAGCAAGGGATATGGGCAGCATGGCACATTCCTCAAGGCCAAGTCACACGTGTAGTCCAGCATGGCACAGTACAGGTCTGCTCTGCTCAGGTCAACAACAACATGCCTCGCTACCTCCTCCATGTGCAATGGTCTGGCAGGCAGGACCCCCCCAGGGTTATTGTTTACGTGGTTGCACAATGGTGTGTTGTTGTTGTTGCCTGTGGTACAAATGTGTTAGTAGGCTGTGTCCATCTGATGAAGTCATTTTGTCCGTTTGCCTTTTAACTCTGTGTCTTTTCAAGCCTTGCAGGTTGACTGGTTCCCTTAACATGCTGTACCTCAGATGAAGGTGCCCAAGACAGCCTTTTCCAACAGCACATCTTGCAAAAATCTGTGGAATCCTGTTAAGCTTTATCAACAGAGTGAGCCAGGGGTCTCTGAAAGAGGCATCAATGGTCATAAGGCCAAAACTCTTCTCATTTGGCTTTAGACAAGTAAAGGCACTGGTGGGTGTTGTAATGGTTTGAAAACAAACCAGTGAGAGACTCCAAGTCAGAAATACAATTTAATAAGAAAAAAATAAAATAAAAGCAATAATACAAAGGAAAACCACAGACAGAGTCAGAATACAACCTGAAACTCTGTAGTTAGGGTGGTGGTAGCAGTCCAGATGAAACAGTGGTCCCATAGAAAAAGATCTGGTAGCTCTTGTCCTCTGGAAATCCAGTGGGTAAGGCCCCCTGTGCTGTCCTGAACCCCAGTTTATATCCAGGTGGGAGCACTTGACTCCTCCCCCTGGGCAGAGCATCTCACAATGGGTTGATATCAGTCTGTGAGTCATGCAGTGGGTCCTTGATGGTCCATTAAACAGAAATAGCTCCTGAGGGGAGCTCTGTATGAGTCATGGGGCGAGGCATGGATGGGCCCATTAACAGGGAGGACTCCTCCTGCTGGGTGGGAAGGTGTTAACATCTCCCCTGACCTTGAACCTCTTTCCTTATCTGTTATAGCCTGGGGTGTGAGGTCTGTCCTGGGCAGCTGCTACCCATGATTTTCTTAACAACCCATGAGCACTGACATAGAGAGTATAGAATACACAGTTTTGGTTCTACCCACATAAGGATAAACTGGTCCCAGCCCCTGTAACCATGACAGGTGTTAAGTGAAAGGTTTTCATTTTCTCACTTTTCACAACTAGCTTAGTAAGTACACTTTAGTGGGGATTATTGCCTGTTTAATGTGTGATATACCATGAGGTGCTGGGTTATTGACATGCTTTAAAAATGTATGTCTTTTCCATAGCTATCTGTTGCTCCATAAAATTTTGAAGCGGTTTCATTTGAACAGTGATTCCTCCAGAGGATTATTACTTAGATACATGTAGAAAATGTGTTCCAGCACAAGCTAAAAACCTTCAGGCAAGGGAGATATTCTTTAAATGCCAGCTGAGATGTGAGCCCTGCCTATTGTTACTCAAGTTTAATACTTCTATGTTTCTAATATCTTGTAATGCAAAACTACAAGTAAAACACAATATACTGTTTCATAGACAAATTTAAATTTGTGAAATCACATAGATTGAATTCAGTGCCATTCAAAGCCTGACAAAACAGTTGTTGGACAAATTAACTCAGGTAATTTCCCCAGAGCTTATTAACTGATCTGAGTTTAAAGCGATCAGAGTTAATGAATGTGAGACTTCTGAAGCTCAGATCCAGTGCTTTGCCCCATCAGGTATTCTGTGGTATGACAGCAGATAAAATAAATAGTCCTTGTTTTTGTCCTAGCAAGTGCATGGAAGGCTCAAGTAGTCATCTTTTCACAAAATTAAGTGCAATTTATTCCCCAGCAAATCCTGCCAGAATAGTCTTACCTTGTCCTAAAAGTACCATTACATATTAATTTCTGGGAGATTGTTAACACTTTGAAAGATAATGAAGTTGAGTTGCTTCATAAAGTTGATCCCAGAATAAAAAAAGCTTGACATTTTAGGGAAACAGAGTTTTAGAGTGATGTTGAGTTAGGTCATAAAAAACATGGCATGCAAGGTTTAGTAATTTTGAGTTTCAGGTACTGTCAGTATAATTTTTATCAAAATTAAAGCTAACTTCTTCCACAAAGGTCAAACTGTTCAAGAGTTTCCCAAAAGCTATTTCATTCCTTACTAATGTAAGGTGTAAAACTGTTCACTGGGGCATGCTATGAAGCCAGGTAGCAGGCAACAACAGTTGGAGATAGGCTTGTAAGAATTCGTGCGTTTAATTTTTTAAAGGTTTTGCAAAGTCAGCAGTTGTTTGGATGGAAGTGTTACCCATGCAGGACTCAGAAAATTAGCATTATAGCACCTCAGATAATGCCTGCTTAAATCAAGAGCTTCTGTATTACACAGTACATTTAAGGTCATCGATGAATGCTCTTTATTGAGCTAAGCAAAGGTAAAGTTCTTTTCATGAGCAGAGCAGATCAGATGAAGAGGTGCTCTGGTAAAGCTGCTGAAGAGGAAAGAATGGTTGAAATACTGAAACCTGCAAAAGCCCCATCTCCTGAATAATTATTTTTTTTTCCCCTATGGGGATTGCTGTAGTAGCAGTTCTTCCTTATACAGAGATCCTGTAAACACTTGCTAGTGCAAACAGCCCTGCTAATGTTTAGTCCTAGTGCGGCAATGGGAGATGAAAAACCCTTGGACACTTTGTGTGGATTTCTAATGAGATGTAATTTCCCTAATTCTTTTTTTTTTTTTAAAAAGAAAAAAGAAAAAAAAAAGAAAAAAAAGAAAAAAAAAGAAAATAAAGAAAAAAAGAAAGGAAAAAAAAAAAAAAAAAGAAAGGAGTGGAAAAGAAATGACCTGACTCATTATGGCTAAGGTTACTCTTTAGGACTTGTGAACTTTTGAAAGATGTCATCAGAAACTGCTTTGATATGAATTTAGGCAAGTATCAAAGTAATAGTATTGTAATTTATTTCCATTTATTGTTAAAACCTTCAAGTTTCAGTGAAAGACTGAAGGAACTGATGATTTCTGCTTCTACAGTACCTGGTCCTTGTGGATCATAAAGAGCAAGCAAAACAGATAGTACTGAATGCAGCCATTTTATTTCAAGGGAAAAACAGTCTGACCAGGCTTTCTTACAAGAGAACAGCTGGATGAATGGCCCGTTAATAAAAGCAGTAGTATGATAATTCTGTCCTATTGTTCTAATAATCTCATTCTAGATAATTTTTAATTACTCAAAGCATGCATTTATAAAAAGGTCACAAGAAAAACTACTAGCTACTTTATAAATATAATGAATTCTAGTTGTTTACAGTTTTAATAATTTTTTCCCTCCCAAAGTTAATTAGATTGCACTAAAGGAATGAATATTATCTTGAGCTGCTTTTGTAGGCAGTATTTAATATTGCTTATCCTGACTGATTGGTCACACTGGCACATAGTCTGGCACAACAGGAATAATTTGGAGAGGAAAACAGTTGGTGGTGAGAGCCTACTGTCCATATTATATGCATTTAGGGAGGTTTGTTGTAGAGAGATACTGTAGTCTAGTCCTTAGACTGAATGCCCCTTGGCAGTGCTTCTGTATAATATCTTCCAGCTTTGTTTCAGCTGAGAGGAAAGCAGAGGATGTGTTTCAAGACCGTTCCACATGGTAAATCGAAGCACAGCAAGGACAAACAAATGGGAGAGTTGCTTCCAATTGCATTAATTCCATTTATAAGTAAACATGCTGTTGTATATACAGCCTGTGACAAGAAATGGGTGCATTTGTGACTTCCTGCCCTAAAAATGTTCAGCTGCATGTAGCATGTCTAATCTGAGCGATGACATATACCTGCTGGACATGTATTGCTGAAGCAGAGAAGTAATGTAGGTATTCTTTCCAGACAAGTATTTTCAGATTGACCTTATTCCATTGTTTTCAAGGACATGGTATAGCTATTATCTGTCCAACCAGAAATAGCTTGTTGGGACTTTCTCCAAAACCTGTTTAAGAAAGTGCAAAGCCCTCTGGAACTGTATGCACCAAGGGATTTCCACATTGTGTTACCTGCTTCAGTGGATACAGTGAAATTACCCTGTGATAGTTGTTCACAACATGGTTAGAAACCCCTGAAATAGTGGGATACATTCTGAGTCCTTGTGTTTTTCCACACTGAAGTCAGAAATTTGAAAAGTCTTAGTGATGGACTTAACTGAAAATGAGTAACACCCCATCTTCCGCAAAAATATAAAAGAGTTTAGTGATGTTAAAGAGATGGAGAACTGAACTCTGTTTAGAGCTTTCTGGAACATAAGCTGCAGCTTTTTGTATTAACAGGTAGATGAACTGAGTAACATTTCAAACAGTTTAGTCTTTGTAAGCAAAGCTAAAATATCTTCATGCAAAAAATTTATATGCTTACATGTTCTTAGAATCATTATTTTCTGTATATTTTTATTTGTTTTCTTTATAATAAATAACCTGTATTTGTGTTTTTACTCTGCAAAGAGGTGGTTTAGTATTAATGAATAAGAGATGCATTTTTTAAAGCAGCTTCTAAGGATAACATTTTAAAGTGAAAATTATCAGAAAAGACGCAGAAAGTAATTTCTCTAGGAGATTTCATAAAGCATATAAAAAAGGATGGGAGCACATAAACTCCTAGAATCCTAAAACTCTTTAAAGGCTGATAGTAAAAGTTATTAAATAAATTAATATGGATGAATGACAGAGGGGCAAGAGAGAAAGGAAGCCAAAGGAGCAATAAGCAAAAGCTTTAATAAAAATGTTGTACTACTTACATAGCAAGAATGAGCTGTTGGAAGAACATGATCTCCGCTCAAAATCCTATAAGATCTAACAAAAAAGTACATCTAAAGAATGAAAAGAGATTAATACAAGTGTTCTGTTTACAGAATGGTCTGTAGGATAGGTGACATACAAACATGTATAAATCTCCAAAAAACAGAAAATCAACATTCAAGCTAACTCCAAAGCTGTCTAATCAGGCCATTAAAAACCACACAGAAATAACTCTTATTCTTTTAATTTCCAATGAATTACCTGAGTGACTTCTTAAGCTAGGCTTGCTCAGGACTCATCAGCAGATGTTGTTCTCAACTGTTTGCTCGTTAAGGTGAAGGCTTTTCTAAACATATCTGCAGAGCTGACACCAATGCCACTTCCTGATCAGTAAAATTCATGGTAGGTGTGGTGGCTGTTGGGCTCAGCAATGACTCGAGTTCCTGGTGTCACTGAGCATGCTGTTGGAAAAAGACGCAGATCCCTTGAGCCGCTGCTGCTGGTGTTGTCCTTCCCCAGGCAGTGTTTCGAAAGGAGGGGCAGAGGCACAGGGCCAAGAGAGGCAGCTGGCACAGCTCTCCACCTGGGCCATGCAGTGCCACCAGCATCTGGCCTTGGTTTAGTGCCACCTGCACAGTGACCCACTGGCCACACTGGCTCTGGTATCAGCCTTTACTGACTTGTCGTAAGAAGGGAGAGGTCAGCTCTAAACTGGGGAAGGTCTTGTCAGAGATGAATATTCCAGTAAACTGCTCAGAAGACACAGTGTAAAGCACTGCAAAGGCAGACAACCTTGTCAGTCACTGCACACCTCTACTCCTTAGCACATCTTTCACCTCACTGGGTGCCCATAACATAAAGAGACTGCGTGAGCTTACGGAGTGTGAGTCACTGTTTATTACTCAGTACCACAGATGTAAGATTCTGTTGCATATGTGCACAACTTTACTGTCTCACTCCTAAAGCAAAGGAATCTTAGAGGTGATTTAAAGGAGTGCTCTTTGGGCTCGAATCCTTAAAAGTACTGAGGTGCCTAAATCTACATTTCACAGGGCTCAGGATACTGAGGGAAATCCAAGAGCTTGTTCTTGGGCTCTTAAACTGCAGCTGATGCAAGATTCAAATTCAGTGGAGAGATACAAAATAAACTTTATCCTACTCCCAAATGCATCTCAGATTTTGAATGCAAGAAAGCTTGTGCACTGAGGCAACATCACCTCGGCTGGACCATCTCTATGCTGGTCTCCTCTCCAAGGCTACTGTGTAGCCAGCATTTCCATGGTATCACATTTTGGTCTGTTTTCTTTTATTCACTTAGTGCACTGTGACTTCGTTTTAGGGGAACACTGAAGTACTAGCCTTTTCTTTTTATTTCCAGCAGCAACGTCCTTCCTACTTGACAGCTGCAGAACTAGCTTAAGAGGGGAAGGTTGTTCTGTGCAAATACCTCCTGAGGTGGTTTGTAAGTGACCCTTGGCAACTCCAGCGCCTGGTTGGATGGCAAGGAGTGAGCAGCGCTATTCTTTGTAGGATGGCACACTTTTTTTTTTGCTAAACGGAGAAAAATAGATACCTAAAAATTCATTAAAACAAACAAAGCTATTCCAGTATTCATGTAGAAGGGAAGGCTTAACTATTTGAGCAGTTGTTTTTGGCCAAAAAGGCATTATGGATGACTCAAGTTTGCTACTTGATTTAGCAAAGGTAGAAAAGATTCATTTCTCCTTATTTTTGTCCAGGCTCAGTGTTTGAAGTCAGTAACAGATCCAATAGGACAGTTGAGTTGTGGTGACCAGGATTCAGTTCCCCCCTCTGCATATGTGGGTATGTCAACACACAGCTCTCAGAAGTGAAGGGTACAGGATAGTACTGAATTGTTCCTGAATAGCTGCTTCTACTCCCCTTTGCAGTAGATAATCTAATATGACATATTTACTGGAATGTTCCCTGACCTGGGAACATTCAAGGTGAGGTTGTACGGAGCTCTGAACCACCTGATTTAGTTAAAGATGTACCTGCTTACTACAGGGGGGTTGGAACTAGATGATCTTGATGACCTTTAAAGGTTCTTTCCAATTCAAACCATTCCATGATTCTATACCTCTATAACAGCAGTTTGAGGGCTGTTTAGTTTCCCATGCTGTACAGGCTTTTTTGACATGAGTGACTGGGATGTTTCATGTTTTCATTAATTTAAATTTTTATAGTCAGCATCTTCTACCTTATTGAATAAGATTCATAAACCTGACGCGCAGACAGGTATTGTGAATACTTAACCAAACACTCAGCTGCTATAGTAACCAGGCTCACTCCTGCACCTTTTCAGTTCAAATATTAGGGAAGTCACTCTTCAAATTATAAACTGAAGCAGACACTCAGGGCAGCTCTACTGAATTTGCATTCTGATGGGAGCAGTGTTAGCACTTATCTGCTTTCTGTGGGCACAGGACAGTGTTCGCATACTATTAAAAAATACTCTGCATTGCTGATGTGATCACACAGGTTTCAACATCAGCTACAGTTTAATGAAACTGGGGTAAAGAATTGCTTTTCAGTGTTTGCTCAGGCTGTGAGGGGAAGGTTTATGGCAACAGGAGTGTCTCAGCAGCGGTGCTCTATCCAAGCAGAAAATAAAAAGAAACACAGGAGATTTTCATCTTGAGCTTTTTTTTTTTTTTTCTAATTTGAGTTTAGTATCACAAATTCTATTAAAACATAAGATATCATTAAATAATATTTCTGAGCTTGTCTTCTATTTCCTAAACCAATAAGTACTCAGCATTTGGGTTGGGAAAGGTGTGTGCCACACTAAAGTACTGAATGCCTGTGATTTCATGGGATCCACACATCTGCAATTTATAGATGATCCTGGGTTTCATGGACATGAGCTATGGGATGAAACTTGAAAAGATGGTCCAACCAGTGCAGTCATCATATGCCCTTAAACAGGGCAGGTTTTAAATCCAGAAAAAACTGACAGCAAGTATTAAATCTAGAAACTGTGGAGCCTTATTCAATTAGAGGCAGATTTTGAAAAGTGTTTAGAGGCTTAAATTTATCTGGGCTTATGGAACCATTTGACAGCTGCCAGTGCAATTCACTCTGGAACATCTTGAAGGTCTATTGCATGCCAACAAAAATCATGAACCTCATCAAAGTTTTATGGCAAGGTTCTGCTTGAACAGTTAAGGTAAATGGGAACTTGCACAACTAGGTTAATCAAAGTTGCCTGTCAAACACAGACTCATTCATTCAAAAATCTCTTTGTCAGACTTTGTCTTTATTACAAAAAAAAAAAAAAAAAAAGGTCAAAAAACCTTAAAATTATGTGAAGCAGGCATGGTAAACTAGAAAAGCACTGTACCAGAATATTAAAATGATAGTCAGCTCAAACCTTCTAAATTACAAATACAAACTTACAGGGCTGCCCTTCCTAACAAAAACAGACAAAGTTACCGGTTAGCCAAGGGAAAATATCCTCCAAAAATGGACCTACTGAGCAATTGAGCTGCTCCCACTGTATTACAGTGTGAGAAAATGCCACACAAGATATGAGTCAAGTCTAACTCACGGGAGGATATTAACCAAGGGTGGCCACCTGAAGAAAAAAATGTCTTCAAGTACCAAAGGAGTACCTGGCCTCTAGTAGCTTAAACAAAATTTTTGTCACCAATAATCTAGACTGTATGTGTCCCAAATTGTCCCTACTCACAGCCAAGGGCAGGCGTGCTCTACAGCGTATCACATACCTTCCCCCTCCAGGTCTGGAGTGCTGGAGGGCACCAATCTTCCCTGTCTAGCTGAAGTTCTGGATTTCCTCACAATGGGATCCTAGTGGTGTGCAGATGTTGTGTATACACAAATCTTTTCTTCCTCTATGCAGTCAGGATATGGTCATGGAGCTTTCACCAAAACCATGCTACGTACCAAAGAGTGGTTGAATAGGGACTGCCTACATGTCCCATGTTCACATGTGCATTTTGAGAACACACCAAAGGCAGAAGCAAGTTGAAAACAAATGCTTCTGAAAAAGTCTGAAAATTAGACAGACTAACTGTATAAAGAACATCAAGACTCAAATGAGATAGCAACATCTGATCTCCAAAGTTATTCAGAAAAGAAAATGGAAGGAGCTGTACTATACCATATTGCAGATGAAGCCACAGCAGCTGCTAGAAAAGGAAATGACTGGACAAATAAACCCTTTACTATATACTGTACTGGTAAAATGAAAGTGTTTCTTCTTAATCCAAATAACTAGCCATAAACTGAAGTTTTGTAGGTTAATCCAGACAATGGGAGAACCTGATGCCTGAGTAAGGCATTTTCTTATTCTGATTGTTCTTCATAAGAATGGACAAGGCCTTGTTTTTCTGCACACAACAAAGACGGTCCCAACCACTGTAGATATTTTCCTTTTCTGAGCACAAGCGTCCTCTTGGCCAGGACATGCAAAGACTCTTGCTGGCTCCTTCACCATCTCACAATACTGCCCTTGCTGCCTTTCCAGGCTTCTCATTCTAGCTGTTTCATGCTGCTCAGCTCCCCTTCTCCCCAGCACGTGCTTACACATGCAGAGACATCAACCTGCTTAGGACTATACTCAGCAAAGCATCTATTTCCAAGTAGTTTCAAATTTTTGAGCTGCCTTTGCCTTTCTTGCAGAAATCAGTGACAGGTGGCTGGAGAGTGCTACTTACTTTCAGGAAGTGTTTATTGACTTCTCATAGTCACTTTAAATAATGCCGAGTAGCTTCCACGACATGTAAGACAGGCTGCAGTAGCAGATGTATTTGACCTTGTCTGAGACATAAGGATATCTGATAGTGGAGAATTTCACTGCTCTTCAGCTATCTAAATGTGTAGATAAGTATCAACTGAGATTTCCAGAAGTGCTGGCACCTACATTACTTCATAAAGCTGCTCCTCAGGACCTGATTCAAAGCCATTGAAGTCATAGAGAAATTACCATTGACTTCATTAGGATTCAGTTTAAATTATTGTTGCACACTCCTGTGTCACTGTTTCTGTGACTTGAATTGTTCCCCCATGGTATTGCAAAAAAAAAAAAAAGACTGAAATGTTAACAAGAATGCATGGGAAACTGAACACTGGTCCTCCTGGTTTTAAGAGTGTCTGTTCGATACAAAAAAGAAAAAGAATTTTAAACCTTAGTTCTGTTCATATCTTTAAAAAATTATATAAAGCAAAAATGAAATGTTCCATCTTGCTTGAAGAGGAATAAACATGTATGCCACTTACTTGCAAAAATTATGAAACCTCACTAGCTGGAGTAGGATGACTGAAAATCTATCCAATGTTCCTGCAGCAAACCTCATGTCCATGGAAACCGTGTGCAAAAGTTTGATTTCTACATCACTGTACAATATGTATAATCAGCCTTTGGTAAATCTTTTCCAATATATCAAGATGTTTGATGACAAGAGGTCAGTGTCAACATCTCCTTCTCTAACTGTCCTGGGCATGAAACCAAATACACTAATTTAAACATGACAGTGTCAAGCTACATGCAGAATAAATATGGCGACAAAGTTTATAAGAAGAGGTGATTGGATACTGCCTGAATTAGGAACTGAAAGAAAGATTAGGTAGGTAGAGAACAGATAGATTAGATAATTAGATATTATATTATAATAATATAATAAAATATAATAATAATACTACATATTAGATTAGATATTAGATAATTAGACTAGATAAATTAGATAATTAGATATTAGGAAAAAATTCTTCACTGTGAGAGTGATAAGGTGCTGGAACAGGATGTCCAGAGAAACCAGATGTCCCATCCCTGAAAGTGCTCAAGGCCAGGATGGATGGGGCTTTGAGCCACCTTGTCTAGTGAAAGATGTCCGTGCACATGGCAGAGGAGTTGGAACAAGATGATCTTTGGGGTCCCATTCTATGAACCATTCTATGGTTCTATGATTCTGTGATTCAAGGGCAGATGGATTCAAGAATGAAGAAACAGGAACCAGTTATTTTACAGTTTTGTAGTGTTAGAGAGGGAAGAATGAAGATTAACTGAAAACAAGTGTAGGGGTGCATCACTGGTATGCAATGGCAAAGAGATAATTTTGGATTATAAAAGTGGAATACTGCATACAGAACTGCAGCAAACCCGATGTCTGTCCCAAGCTTGTTGCTGTGGGCTCTTACCCACCGGGTGACTAACCTGACTGAAGAGTTATTTCCAGCATCGTCTCTATTTGAAAACAGTGGAGAGGAATCAGCTGCAGAAAGGCTGATATCAGGAATGGAGAACTTCTGTCTGTGGGCATGTCAAAGCACAGTGTAGGAAAAAGAAGGGCAGCAAAGCAACAAAGCGGGTGAAGAATCTGGGAAAGATGTCTTATGAGGAGAGGCTGAGGGAATGGATTGTTTAGTCTGGAGAAGAGGAGTCTGAGGGGAGACCTTAGTGCTCACCAGAACTACCTGAAAGGAGGTTGTCGTGAGGTGGGAGTTGGTCTCTTCTCCCAAGAAAGTTGTGATAGGGCAAGAAGAAATGGGCTCAAGTTGTACCAGGGGAGATTTAGATTGGATGTTAGGAAGAAATTCTTTACTGAAAGAGTAGTGGGCATTGGAACAGGCTGCCCAGGGAGATCGTCAAGTCACCATCCCTGGAGGTGTTCAAAAAACATGTGGACATCATACTTCAGGATATGTTTTAGTGGTCATGGTAGTGTTGTGGTGATGGTTGGACTTAATGATCTTAAAAGACTTTTCCAAGTTTAATGATTCTGTGATTCTGTGAAAGGCAGGGGCTGGCCATAAGTGGGGGAAGGATCTCACTACAGGAAAGAAGTAAGGTTATCAGTCAGACAGAATTGTTCTCTTTGGTGCCTTCTCAGTTTTAAACACATGGACACAAAAAAATTTCTATAACTGTGTAGGTGTCTTGGGTGTGCACTATCCCTAGCCAGTCAGTCTCAGAGGCATGTAGGAAGTGGTGCAGGGCAACCGGACAAATCTGTACCCCACGTGTACAGCATGCATGTTGCAAACGTGCAACAGCCCCAACATCACGGCAAAACATCAGGTTTCCTGCAAAAAAAAACAATAGCCAATCAGCCCATGAATAGTCAGCCTGCCCCAGCCTAGAAGTATCAGTCAGATGGCACATGCACTGTGTGTGTTTGGGACAGACACTACAAGGCTTTACATAGTTGGATTGGCTGCAGATTTAGATTAGAGATGTTTGCCAGCTGTGGGCAGTGAACCAACTTATCAGTTAGCCTTGGGTGCCCATGTAAGAGAGAAAGTGTAACACTGGTGTAGGATTCATTTGGTAAAACATAGATGTCTACATCTGACCTTTTCAGGAGCCCCTCTGCAACTGGTAGAGGCAAAATGGTACTTCCACAAGATAAGTCTTCTTCTAAAGTAGCCCCTGGAAGTTGACTACAGTGGCTATGCTGCAACCAGCAGCCCAATAAACGTGTCTGAAAATGGCAGTATAAAACTTAAAAAAATTTGAAATCGATGACTTTTCTGGTGTTTGGTTTTGAGTTTTTTTGTTTGGTTGTTTTTTAATGATGGTCTACATGATTCAGAGTGGCTAATTAAAAATTAATAATTCCCTCCTGGCCAGAAGTGCCTCCAGCAGCTGCCACAGGACTATGACCACAGCACCCGTCACGTGTTTCTTGTGAGTGCAAATGCTGCATTTCTGCTACCCAGACATGCTATGGCCAGCTGCTCACCATGGCCATACCCAGCTCCCACACTCTCCCCTCTGAGCAAAGAAAGACCCACTTCTGCCCCTTTCCTCCAGGCCAGATCAAAGATGAGTGCTTTCCTACTTGGTCACTGCTGCCTCCTGGGTGTCTTATGCAACATATGTTCTTGGTTGACTGAATTCATGCAGATTAATGCAAAATAGGAATTTTTGTTTTCTGGAATGAACAGCTGTAATGAAAACAGTTCCCTTTTGATTTAAGGGAATGTGTGTCATTTCCAACAGCAATGTTGTCTCGTCTAAAGCTTGCAGTTGGTTGGTTACAAATCAACTCTAGATATAGTGGACTGCAGCTTCATTAGTTAACTCACAAGAAACTAGCAGTTTTGCTGTGTCTCAGAATCAGAGTGTGAAGCAACTGTGTGTAATTGTAGTCTTTAACTATGTAGACATCTGTAATTGATTCTAACAAATCAAGCAGCTTCATGGATTTCAAGTAGCTAAGTTTTTCCCACATGAGAGTGTGTACTCAGTTGTTATTGAGGTACCATTGACTTAAGCTCCTTGGCAGATTTTCAAGTGTCATCAGAAGGATATATAAAAGTCCATTATAAGAGAAGTTAAAATGTGTCAGCTACTTGAGATGCTTAAACTGTGCTATATAACATATGTCTCTGTTTCTGCACACAATAATGAGATAGTTCTTGCTGAAGCCTCATTCTTGAAGGGAATTACATTTTCGTTCAGATGTTACTGATGGAGAAATCTCATTCAAGTTTAAATTTCAAATCTTCAGGATTTTTTTTCATTAAATAGGAGGATCTGTTCAAAATATGCCACCAAAAAGTACTGTTTGTCATAGCTGAGGTCTTATATCTCAAGGTTATGTAATTCTTTAAATGCAAAATAACTGGTGAAATCTAGTTTAATAGATATGTAAATATTACAGATTAAGTGAAAAGATTAGAAAAGTAATTGAAAGCCTCACCAAGGACATCTGAAGACAAATTCAAACAAGTTGTACCCTTAAGACCTTAAAACTGCTTTGCACAAATGAAGAAAGTAGGATTTAGACCCAAATTCAAGATTTTATGATATGACTTACAGTGCTGATTTTCTGAATAGTACGTTTTCTCTTTTTCCCTGTCAGGACATGTTAGTGATGCATACGACCTGGTTTTCTACCTCCAGCTGTAAGGTAATCTGTCAAGGTACCCTTTTTCTCATATATTTAAGAAAAATATGGTTTCCTTTCTTTGTAGGAACACTTTGTTTACTTTCAGGGATAGATCTGTGAGGTTATTAAATTCCTAGAAGACAGATATGTCTACTTTTCTAATAAAGTTTGGACCAAGATCAAGGACATTTAGCTTCTTAAGGGTAAATAAAAGTTTATGTGTGCTTTATTTTGCTCTTTAAAAACACCCTTAATATATAATGACTTCAATCACAACTTCCTCTAAATACAATGATTTTAGATATGATAAGTGTTGACAAAGGTATATATGATATATGAAGGTTTAATATCTTAATATCTTTATCAATGATCTGGATGAAGGGATCAAGTGTACCCTAAGTTTGCAGATGACACCAAATTGAGTATGAGTGTTGATCTGCTTGATGGCTGGAGGGCTCTGCAGAGGGATCTGGCCAAACTCAACTGTATGAGGTTTAACAAGGCCAAGTGCCAGGTCCTGCACTTGGGTCACCTGGGGAGGAGTGGCTGGAAAGCTGCCTGGCAGAGAAGGACCTGGGGGTACTGGTCAACAGCTGGCTGACTATGAGCCAGCAGTGTGCCCAGGTGGCCAAGAAGGCAAACAGCATCCTGGCCTGTATCAAAAACAGTGTGGCCAGCAGGAGGAGGGAAGTGATCCTGCCCCTGGACTTGGCACTGGTGAGGCCACGTATTGAGTACTGGGTTCAGTTTTGGGCAGCACCATATAAGAAAGACATTGAGGTGCTGGAGCAGGTCCAGAGAAGGGCAATGAAGCTGGTGAAGGATCTGGAGAATGTCTCATGAGGAACAGCTGAGGGAACTGGGATTGTCAAGTCTGAAGAAGAGGAGATTGAGAGGAGCCTTATCACTCTCTACAACTACCTGAAAAGAGGTTGTGGTGTTGGTCTCTTCCTCCAAGCAACTAGTGATAGGATGAGAGGAAATGGACTTAAATAGCACCAGGGGAGGTTTAGATTGGATGTTAGGAAGAAATTATTTACTGAAAGACTTCTGAAGCATTGGAACTGCCCAGGAGATTGTCAAGTCCCCATCCCTAGAGGTGTTCAAAAAACATGTGGACATGGTACTTCAGGATATGGTTTAGTGGTCATGGTAGTGTTGGGATGATGGTTGGCCTTAATGATCTTAGAAGACTTTTCCAACCTTAATGATGCTATGATTCTATGATACCACATATAGATTTGCTTCTGCTAATTGGAAGACAAATCCTGCTCCTCCAGAGCAGATAACTCGTTACAGGGTCTCTGGAGGCTATCATCAGGGTGAAGAAATCACATGCAGAAGGAAAGCACTTGCAGCTCTGGCAATTGCTGAAAGCAGGCAGCGGGTATTTTGAGGAGTCAGAATTAAAGTTTGCTTTGTTAAGAGTGCATTTAAAGGGGAGAGTTTCTGGAGTGAGGTTCAAAAGTAATGGTATCATTGAGGCACTATGACTCAGGTCAAGGTGCTGTAGAGGTATGGGTAGGCAGGATAGCACCCATGTCACGTTACTGTGGGACAGTGATAACACAGTCACGTTGGTGAGAGTAGGACAGGCCCAAATTCCATGGGAAGAGATTTTCCATAGGGGTCGGTAAAGCACCAATTCTAATCCTCACATATTTCCTTCAAGACTGTGGTGCTGAAAAAGTGTTGTGATGGAGAAGATGCTGCTGGACATGAGTCTTAACTGAGTAATAGTAGGTGGGAAGCCTCTGGTTACTGTTTTCAGTATCATTGGCATTAAGATTCAGTTCCTTTAACTTTTTAAGCTTGAGAAAATCGTATTTAATCTATACAAAGGCTGGAGAACTCTCCTTGTTGAGTCTTTGGGCTTCATGTGCCAATTCCAGTCAAGTATCAAAATCTGAGCGTTCTCAAAATTGCTAAAATCCTCTTGAGAAATCTCTTCAGTACTCTTAAATGCCATGATTTTAGGATGCACTGTTTCTCTAGTTCTCCCAACCCTCACTTAAACTAAAAGCTTGCTGATTCTACTTTTCACGTATTAAAATAAGGTATTAATCCTGTAGTACAGACCAAGCAGTGTGCTCATAGCCTATCAAAGTGACTAAGGTGAAGTTCGACTGCACTCTGGTCATCGACTTGAGGGCAAGCAAACACCTTCACATGATTAAAACATAGGCAACATTGGCATTAGCTTTTGCAAGCCTTCAGTGCCTCTCTGGGAAATTAAGAAATAACCTGAAGGAAAAGCTTTAGTGATGAAAAATGTTATGAAGTCCTCTACACTGATAATTCAAAAATTATTTACATTAACACTTGGATTGCATGTAGCAACAAACCTGAAACATGATGCATTTGACTAGCATACCTATTCCTACACAACACTGTCACACACAAAACCAAATTAAAAGTGAGAAGTGAAAGTGAGATAAGGGAGGAGAACAATAAGCAGTGTTAAGAAAAATAGGAAGTGAAGTCATTATGTCCACAAGATGGGTGGGCCAGCATGTGGTGATCAGCAGGCAGAGCAGTGTGGCGGTTCCTTAGGAACCGTTTCAACAGTAGTCTCCCTCAAGAACAGACATACACAAAATTTAGATTCCAATCATGCTCCGGGATGTATTGTTTCACTCTGCCAACATGCATTTTCCATTCAGTTATACTACAAGAAATGTTCAAATTCTGCCTATGAAAAATAGCTGCATCATGTTGCTAAGGCACAACAGCTACTGTGTGCTGCTTGACAACGTACTGAGAGAGAGACAACACCACAGAAAGAGAGAGGGGGAAAGAGCAAGAGAGAGAAGTTA
Organism: Merops nubicus; assembly: GCF_000691845.1. Classification (NCBI taxonomy): domain Eukaryota; kingdom Metazoa; phylum Chordata; class Aves; order Coraciiformes; family Meropidae; genus Merops; species Merops nubicus. The sequence goes on from NW_008626229.1 coordinate 40,148, forward strand.
TCAGAAAGGCTTTTAGTTATCAGGAATTTATGAACAGGAGTTAATATAATTTTTGACTTCTTTCCCCTTGCACATTATGTAGTATAAAACAAATTATAACCAATCACAGTTAGGGACATATAGAGCAAGACTTGGAAATGAGATGGAAAGAGTATAATAAATTCACAAGGCAATGAGGTATTAAGTGCTCTTTGCATGATATCCTGATTAGTTCATCTTTCATTTAGGTGGTCCTTGGGTCTGCAGAATTTCCCTTGTCCTTCAATCCTGACCTCTGCTCATCCTTCTCAAGCTTGTGCTCAGTGAAATGGCAACCCTACCTCCACCCAAAGAGGAGCAGCTAGGAGGATTACCACAGAGGCTTAGGGGCTGTTGTGCCAAGTCTGCCTGCAAACTCCTGGCTGAACCCACTGCCCTGGAATGGAATCAGAAAGTCTGTGTAGATTAGTATGAGAAAAGAGTTGAGCCTGGTGGCTGAAACTTTTGGGGTTTATTCTTCCCAGTGAAGCAACATTAGAAGCACTTGGGAGTCTGCAGCAGTTTGTCTCATGAAGGGCAGTCTAGACTGGAGATTTCGATGAGTGATGCCATTCACAATACTCCTTTTTAGCCCCCCCAGTGAAGGATCCTACAGTCAGAAGATAGCTCTCCTGAAACTCCCTGGGGACAGCCTGGCTCCTCCTTGTGGGTGCAGCTTGGGGCAGGATTTGAGTTTGGGCACCCTGAGCCGCTCCCTATTAATTTTGGCATGCAGACCAGCTGCCCACAGAGGAAGTAACTGGAGCATCTGCCCTTTTCCCATGCTGCTCCTCCAGTCATGGTATCACCCACACTAGTGAAGTGCCTTGCCATTGAAGACTAGAAAAGGAGAGCTTTCACTTTTTGAAAAGAAGAATGGCTCATCCAAGAGAAACAACTACTTTCTCAATATACATTAGGAAATCACTCATTGCATATCAAATTACTGATATAAGAAAACACTTGAGAACAGTGCCAGACTCAGACTGTGGGTTAATTTTTCCTTTTTTTCCTGGGAATAGAATACTACTTTGAGAAAATATGTCTTTTGTACTCTTTGGTTCCTCTTTCTTTAAAGTTAGTTATATATTTAGCTGGCCTTAGAAGTTCTGTTTCCTGAGTTGCTGGCTTTGTTGTTTTTTTTTTTTTTTTTTTCCTTTCAACATATAAAGTACATTCTTTCTTTCTGTGAGATTTATTAACTGATTTTTACATGCTGTTGACAAAAATAAATAAAATTGAGGTTGTTTGAAAGAATCTTTGTTGTGGGCCACGACGTTAAACATTACTTTTTTTTTTGTGGAAGATTTTTTGGATATAAGTGTATATATTCATATACATACACATATCCATACATTTACATATATAAAACTGCTCTAAGTCTGATCAAAATGTGGAGTCTCAGAAGGTCTGAGCTGCTGCAAAGCTGAGCTCCACCACAGCTACCCTTTGCAGAGGTGGATGCTCCTCTTTCTCTGTCACCTGCAGAGCTGCCCCCTTGGTGGCACATGGTCTGGGACTGGGGTGAGAGCCAAAGAGGTTGCACGTCACTCCTCAGAGCCTATGCATACACCCACATACAGCCACATAAGTCTCAAGGAAATTCAAACCCAAAAATATCTATAGTCCAGAAAATCAGCTTTTCTGCTAGACACTTCCTATGACTGGATCTCATTTCAAAGCAGGATTTCATTCAGTCATGGGAAGCTGAAGTATTGTCTGGGAAGGAGCAGTACTAAGATGGAATCTGTTGTCTTTGATTTACTCCTTAGATACATCTTGCATCTTAAATGCATCTTACATCAATGCATCTTAAATGTATCTTACAGACATTGTTCCTGGTCCTTTAAAAAGTGTTTAGGAAGTATTGCTCATGCTTGCAACACTGTTCCTTTTCTTAAATGGAACAAGTGAGAAAATAGGATATTTAGGGTGGAAGATAAGTATTACACAACTGAAGTCATGTCATAACTTGTTCTTTATGTGCATCACTTACTGTGGGACTTTTCACAAAGGCTACAAAACTTAGAGTTATTCTTCAAAGTACAGCAAGCCCTCTCCCAGCCACCACTCAGCTGAGTTGACATGCCCACCTACAACTGACACCCTCACTCTTCTCTCTCCCTTTCCAGACACAACTGAGGTGCACATCAAAATCAAAAACCCAGATGGTCATCCACATGAAGGGGCTGATCTTTTCTTATTCCTGATGCTTGAATGAGCCTCGTGTAGAATTACAGGAGATATCCAGGGTGAGACAACAGAAAAATATGATTTCAGTCATATCACAAGGATGGAAGCTAAAGCCACTAGATGCTACTTCCTTTTTCACCACACTAGTGTCTAAGTTGCCTGGAGTTAAGTATAGGTTATACATCACTTCTCCTTCCTCTTCTTGCAACAGCCCAAAGCTGGTTGGCTTTCAGACATGAATAGTCCAGCTCTAGGATTTTGATGAGCTGATGAAACTGCTGCATGAAGCAGGTTTTAGGACATAATAGCTTCTGTCACAGTGATGCTGCAGAATATCTGAAAGGAACATCTGAGTTGAAAGAAACACGTAAAATTGTGGAAGTGCTTTGAGATTTTTATTTCCAAAGGAGCAAGGGTCAATACGATTCTTTTGGGGAAGTTTTTGCTTCTCTACCAGGAATGGGAGTTCAGGATAGATAAACAAGAGCACAGCTGAGTGGCTGAGTTTCTCCTAGGTTAATACTGGAAATAATATAAGTAATAATCCAAGGTAGTTAGGTAATTAGGTTAAGAAGTTATTAACAGAAGGCAGCATTCAGCTGCAATGTTAACGAGCATAATCTCGTATGAATATAATTTTTACTTTAAAACTTATAGATATCAAATATTCTGAGTAATAATGGGGAAGGATCATCTGCCAACAGGAAAACAAGAATATCAGGTTAAAAATTCTTTTTTGTTTTATGTTTTGGGAGTTTTTTCCTTTGTTCTCATACATTGCAAGTAATTTGCCAGAGAAGGTTGTCAGTTAAAAATCATATTTCGACTGCATTCTTCTGTTAGCAAAGCAAAAGCATTAAAATATTAGAGCAGGTAAAGACATAATCACAAAGAAGTTCTCATTGACAGTTTATTTCTTTAACTGAAAAGTACTACATCTGTAGGAAAATACAAGACTAGGCATGTATGCTTCTAAGCAACACATACTTCTAGATCCTCTCACTCTTGTGGAATCTTAATAAAATGTTGATAAAATGAATGAGAGCAGAGTTGCAGATATTAGTACGTGGATATTACTACAACATAGATGAACCCAGCAGCTAAGACAATGAGACTGGAACTTAGCTTGTAAAATGAAAGAAGATATTCAGAAAAAGATTTAGAAGCCAAATTCAGAAACCTTCTCATGTACAAGCTTGCCAGCTCGTCCATAGTTATATAAATCTGTTGTCAGTCCTGCAATAAAGCTATTTCTAGAAAAAGATTGAAACTTTATATCCTCAAATTTTTCTGAATTTACACTGGCAAAGATGGTTTTGACTTTGTGGGAGTTTCTCTTAAAAAAAAAGCTCAGTTAGATACATCTGCTTTTCCTCAGAATTTTGCCATCAACTGTATCTCTCAGTAACAATAAAGGAAGGAAAACAATGCAGAGAGATAAGGCCATGGATTTAGATCAGTGGCCATTCTGATACTACTACTTTGGCTCAGGATTTGAGACAAAGTGTATCTTGAACAAAGATATTCTCCCACCAAACCAAACCCAAAAAAAAGTCCCAGTTTTAAAAATACTTAGGGCTTTGCACACCCAAATTAATTTCTCTCCAGGTACATATTTGATTCTCATTTTTTACTATTTTTAAAATTAAACAATCCCATGTATAAATAACGTCTAAGTGCTCATTAACCAAGGAATGCATGGAGATAGCGTTCATAAGTCGGATATCCAGTTTCCCTTTTCACTTTCAGCAGCAGCAGATGGACTTAGTAGAAATTGTTTGACTTCTCTGGGCTTATTTTTCCCAACTATACTCCTGGAGATAATGGTGAATTAATGTGTATGTCATTTACTTTCAGACACACAATTTATCTTCCCAAATTAGGATGCTAACTTCCATATATACTTGATGGAGTTGAGCTCCTCCAGAGACAATTGAAAAGCATTATAACCTAAATGTTATAGGTTATATCTATAGGATATAGATAAGATAGGATATAGGAGTATCTTGTTCAGAGTAAATGGAGAAATCTGGCTTGTAGCTGATTTTTTCAGGTGAACAGCTTATGACAGAGCTTATTTTTACAGGCAGATACTTTCAGAACAAGATTGAGAGAGAATTGGGGTTGTTCAGTCTGGAGAAGAGAAGGCTCCGAGGTGACCTTATTGTGGCCTTCTAGTATCTTAGGGGGCCCACAGGGAAGCTGGGGAGGGACATTTTAGGCTATCGGGTAATGACAGGACTAGGGGGAATGGGGCAAAGCTGGAAGTGGGTAGATTCAGGCTGGATGTGAGGAAGAAGTTCTTCACCACGAGAGTGGTGAGACCCTGGAATGGGTTGCCCAGGGAGGTGGTTGAGGCCCCATCCCTGGGGGTCTTTAAGGCCAGGCTGGATGAGGCTCTGGGCAGCCTGATCTAGTGGGAGGTGTCCCTGCTCATGGCAGAGGGGTTGGAACTGGGTGATCCTTGTGGTCCCTTCCATCCATGACAGATTCTGATCTGTTTTGGCAGAGGACTTTAGAGCCCTAATGGCTTAATGGTTGGACTTGATGATCTTAAAGGTCCCTTCCAACCTAAAGGATTCTATGATTCTATGAAATAAAAAGGCAGGGGTTAATCAGAAGACAAAAAATATGTTTACCGCTTTGGAGGGCCTATTGCCTAAAAATGTTACGTGCTACAGGCCAAGGTTTTGTGATCCTCACAGAGTTTTTTTTAAGGATGCTTTTAGGTAGTTCATTTACAAGATATCATGTTTGCTACATAGCACTCCAACTTTATTGCAGAACAAAGGCCTAAGCAAGCTGATGCTATGTTGAAATTACACCTGCTTTGACCTCCAGACGTTCCTTCTAACATAAATTATTCTCACAGGGAGATACATGCAAGTTCCTCATATGTCAGTTCTTAAAAACTGGGAGATCAAAGAGACAAAAAAGGATTTTATATCCATATAAACCTAAGCTATATGTAAGAATGTTTCTTGCCAGCTTTCATTGATTATTCTGCTCGTGCCACAATAATGATAGTAAAATAAGCAGCACATATTTCTGCCAGTTCTGGAAGAACCATAAACCCCTCAATCAATATCCCAGTATTCCTCTTCCTTTCTCTTCTTTCTCCTTCTGCTCTATGTGTTGTCTTTCCAGGCCACGTAAACTAAATACCAAGTTTAGTCATTGTCTGGTACAGATTCTGTAAGAAAGCAGTAACTGATGAAGAACAGCTTTGGTCATCACAGTTGGTGTTTATAGTACTTTGTATATTTTAATGTCCACATGACATGGTTATTCAAAAGCAAGTTGCCACTGACTGCACAGGTAAGCCTGGAGCAGCAATCACCTTGGCTAACTGAAAGTATCTGCAGTGCAGACGCCTGAATCTGAGATGGTCACTGTGGGAACTCTGCAGCTAATGGAGTGAAATCCTGCTTTTGGGGTACAATTACTTTGCCATCTTAAAATTCTGTGTTAGAATGAGATAAGTGATATTCATAAAAAGTCTGTATCATCTCATGTCTGAAGGGAGAACGATGCACAGACCTGACAATGCAGTTGCATAGACCTGATAATACAGCTGTAGATGTCTACATTTAGGTTAGCTGTATGTGCTTACCTCTTCCTCATTGACCTCACACCAGATCTCAAGGCTGTATTGGGTTGGAAGAGACCTCCAAAGGTCATCTAGTCCAACCCCCCTGCTATAAGCAGGGACATCTTCACCTAGATCAAACTGCTCAGAGCTCCATCAAGCCTGGCCT
>NW_008626230.1:0-43685 GCF_000691845.1 Merops nubicus
CAGCTGCACTGTTTCAGTTGGGCTGACACAAAACCAAATGGAAGTGCCAGTGGTACTTCAGTGCACTGTTTTCCTTGGAAGCCATGCCTCATGGAGCTTTGAGTTGTTAACTGTGGGTTAAGATTGATGCTTTACTGCTGGAAAGATTTTTTGCAAGATTTTCATTCTTTTATTGTAAACTTGGCTTTGGGCTTCTCTCCTCGGGTGATTCTTTTCTAGTGGTGGTGCTGTTAGTAGTAGTAGCAGTATCAATTTTATTATGATTCTCCAAGCAAATTGTTCCTTTGCCCATATAGTTCCAAATAAATTGTCATCTGAGAATCTGTTTCAACTCATGCAGCCAAGAAACAAAAAATAAGATTCCTCTTTCCTGCAGGTCGCTTACAGAATTAATATTTTCTTCCATACTTATCTCTGGAAAGGTCTAAAGTTAAGATATTACCTTGAATCTACAGTAGGGTTGGGGTTTGTAAGGGTTTCTAGTCCAAAAGTTAAAGTGCTTAGCTTTCATTGAATCTCTGCCTAGCCTTGTTTTTTTCTTATCTTCAAAAACAGCTTGTCTAGTGAAACTAGAATGATGCATTAATTTGCTTAATACTCTATGCCAGTTTGGCTTTACTACCTTTTTTTTTAATTTTTAATTTTATTTTTAAAAATAATGCATACAGCAGTTTCCATGTTACAGATTGTCCTAATTGTCTGTGTTGGTTAGAGCTGGGAGTGGTGAAGGGGATTATTGAACACTGCCTAGCTGTACTAGAATCAAAACTATGCTGTGACCAAGCCTGGGGAACAGGGCACCAAAATATGCTGGGCTGCAGGGTTTTTTTTTCCTGTCTCCATGGTTAAAGTCTGGAAGTTTGTAGAAATAAATCCCAGGCCTCCCAACTTTCATGCACTGACTCTTTAAGAATTAGTGTTGAGAAAAAATGCTCTTTTAATTTCATCTAGTATTTACAGTGCTAAACATAAAATATGAATGTTTAGTTGGAAAAATGTTCATTTGTCTGTTGGAACTTCATGTATTTTAACCTGTCAGAGATAGGAAGGTGTATTGAAACAAAATTAGAACTCTTGCCAAGTTCTTTTTTTTTTCCAGCAAAAGAAACTTAAACTGGACATTCCAGATATTCATTAGTTAAGAGGCTATTAAAAATGGGACTGATAAAGCAATCTCTCTCCTCCCTGCCTCACCCTCCTCCTGACTATCAAATTCTATGTGTTTGATGAGAAATTTGATTTTTCACTGACTGAGAAAAAGGAAGGCTGGACATTTATCAGTTCCTGTGCTTCAAAGAACTGTTCTAAATTAACAGAACTTGCTGGATTGTGGAATTTGAGTGAAGAGCAGTTGGTTGGTCAAAACTTTTTCTGAATGCCAAGCTGGCAGTCTTTACAGCCCCCCTTGCCTGCCAGGCCTGTGTGGCTGCTGAACAGCTCTCACAGGTAGCCTAGTTAGGTGGTTCTCCTCTGCAGAGGGACACAAGCTCTTGTTTTTACTCAGAGGGATCATTTCATGCCCCCAGTAACTCACCAGCTGTATCTACTCCTTTGACAGCTTTCTCTCCCTGGTTTTGAAGACTGTTAGCTGTGTGGTGACGACTGCTGTGACCCCTTTTTTGTTAGGTCCTGAGAAAGTCACCTGATGGTAAAAATCCCTCACTTGAGGGTGCAGTTTGATGTTCCAGTGTTGGATCTAAAAGCTTGCTGCAGCTGAAAAGGGCAGTCTTGGTCACCATGACCAGAAAATGGCAGTAATGCTCTGCAAACTGGAGCATCCCTGCTGTCTCATCCTTGAATTGCAAGAATCTTCTCTTAAATCACTTATTCTCTTTGATTTTTATGAATTCTTTGTGTTCTGTGACTGACTCTTAGTGCACGTTGCATTTAGATGTGGCAGAGCAATGCCCATTGATGTGTCTTTGACCTACAGTCACTAAGGGGAATAGATCTACTGAGAACAAGAACAAACTTGAAGGCCAAACCTGTTTCCCCAATATTCTTGTGTGTGATTTAGGATCTAGAGCAGAGTTAAACATAGACCAGCTGTAAAAGATGTAAATTCCAGGGTCTGTGCTCAAGGTTTTAGAGCATAGCATAGTTGATTTAATGTTTTCCTGTCTCCTGAAGAGGATCCCATGATACAATTGTATTCAGAAGTGCCTACCCACGTGTTTCTGCCCCTTTTCTCTCTATGCTGACATTCTTATACTCCTGTGATGAGCAGTTGTGGGAAGGCTAACCTAGCAGAAGAAAATAATTCTACAAAGAAAAAAAGAATAGTGTTCTGGTTTAGCCAAAGGAGGAAGAAAAAGGAAGTTCAGGAGAAAAGAATGATTCTGTAACTGACAGTATTTGATCCAGGGATCAGCCTGAGCTGAAGGAGTTTGAGTGGGGTGGAAGGGGGAGGCAGACACATCTGAGGGAGGAAGCCTGGATGAAAGAAGGTTTGCAGATCTTCAGAGGTGTCTGTGCTGAAAGAAGGGAAGTGGGGGAGCAAGTCTGAATCTCTGTTTCTTCTCCTGAAGACCAAACTGACAGTGAGTTTCTGAGAAGGTTGTTTAATGGCCAGTGAAACTTGGGTTTGTGTAGTTTTGGCTGTGATGTTACTTGCTGTGAAAGGGCTATGGATGTCTTTTAGCTTTTTTTGGACTGTTACACTCTGGGTCTTGTCCTGTCCTAAGGAGTGAGAGAAGACTGAGCAGTCCTTGGGAGCAGCTGAGTCTGACAAGCCAGGGAGAAGCTTTTTTAAGTGTCAAATGGAGTGAACACACAGCTCAGACAGAAAGGAAAATTTTCCTGAAGAACCACAGGGACTGGTTGGGGTTTCTTTCAGTCCAGCTGATCACAGAAAGCTGCTGAACAGCATAAGTTGAGCAGAAGCTTTTCTTTCACTCTCTTACCCAGCAAATGTGAATTTTCTGTACTGTGAAAGTGCAGTAGAACAGCCCTGGCTTCAACAGCAAAGATCTGTCCACATTTTCACTTCAAGAAGTCCATGTACATCTGCTGGAAAGTCCTGAGCAACCTGGACTTGTCTGTGAAGGAAGCTTGCACCCTGAGTGTACCCAAGAGAGATATTTGAATTTAACCCCCATGAAATACAACTTAAGAGTGCTAAAGCTGTGACATTAAGTTTATTAGAGCAGGATACTGGAGTTCAGAAGTGCTTCAGTTTTACATGTGGGTAAACTCAGAGTGGAAAGTGCATGGCAGATGATGGATGGTCTTTGCTCAGAGGAGAAGGTGTGGCCTGGCAGATATCCAAACTGCAGTCTTCAAAAGTAAACAACAGAGGTGAGGGATTTACTTCTTACCCATCACATCTCAGCAATCTTCAAGTTCCACGTTACCCTGTATGAATTGTTGGCATCCAAGAACTGCAAACCACCAGCCTTTTGCCCTGGGGAGTATTCTTCACTCCAGGAGCAGAGAAAGGGGATGGAATGTGGTTTAATATGACCTAGGAAATTTCATGCTCAGCATTTACCCAATATTACAGCTTCCTTTTGATACAGAAGTGGGAGAAGTGACTTGGAAGGAAAAAAAAATCCAACACACAATTTTTTTATTTTTTCCCAGACAAGATACTCATAAGTTCATATTTCTTCTGCCTCCTGCTTTTTTTCCTCTTTAATTTCCTGAAGTGATTCTGACATATTGTTACATTAACTGAGGCTTGGGAGGGGGTGTTTTGATGTTCACATTTCATAGCTGATATTTCTCCCCCTGGTCAGTGTTGCTGAGTGCAGGATTCAGTGAAGCAAGTCAAGAGAGTATTAAAATCCCCAGAATGTTTGAGTAGTATGACATGAAATAAAGTGCAGGCTTCTAGTAGTAGTAATGAATGTATCCACTTAGCACAAGGCCTGCTAGTATTTGAAGTATTTAAGGGTAAGAGCTTGTGAACATGGTGGATGTGTCTATAGGAGGAGTGCTATTTCAGGCAGGAATAAAGCTGCTTTGGAAAGCAGAAGCACTGTAATTGTGTTAGTGCAGAATTTCACACAGGGTAATAGGTGCAGAAGTGGTTATTAGGACTTCAGATCTTGGCACTTCTGGATCGTGCCCAATAAGAATCATTACTAAATTTGAAGTGATTGGAGATGGCAAAAAAAAATCCAAAAACCAGAACAAGAAAGCTGGCATTAACTCTAATGAAAGAATGAAAAACACTAAGTTTGAAGTTTGAAGAATGTAAATTTGAAGCTTGAAGAATGTAAAGACTTTAGTGTGTTTTCTATTGAAACTGTGGTGATTCAAAGTTGGGCACAGCAGCCAGCAAGTTTAATTTTTTACATCTTGGGGACCTCTTGCTGGCTGTCAGATCTTTAAATCAAAGAGCTTCTCTGGTGATAGTGCCCAAACAGATGGCTGGTGAGCATGCCTGCATGACTGGTAAGCTGGTTTCCTTCATGGAACTCCCCCCTTGGCCCTGAGAAGAAAGCCCAAACCAGCCAGAAGATCCATCAAGTCTCTTGCACTTCTAGGACCTCGTAAGGCTCTGCAGCCACCAGTCCTGTGGGTGCTGACAGCCAGGCTGCATCCATCTCAGAAAACAAAATTAATTGCCTTGGATGGCTTCTTCTGTAACTGAGGAGACAGTGTTGATGCCATTCTTAATGCCCCAGGGTAACATCTACAGCCTTCTGTGGTCAGAACTGGTCCCAGCCTTCCTGCCAGTCGCTTCTCTGTTGGTTTCATGTTCCTTCAAGCAGCATCTGTGCATTTTTCAAGCTTTGTGGTGAATGGTCTGCAGATGTTCAGGAAAGACCTTCAGAGTCCTAGGTACTGAAAAGCTGGCTGTGATCAGTGTTGGCAGCCACTCTGGTTCTTTTAGTGGCTTGTTGTGACCAAAGAGACCAGCAGCCACCACCGAATGCCTGATTTTATTAAGCCTTTCCCTCCAGGAGCTGGGGTTTTGATGGGCATAATATTCAGTGCTGGCAGTGGCTATCCTGAAGTCACTGGTGCCAGGGAGTTAATGAATTTGGAAAACTTCCCAGATAATACATCTGGGCCTCTAACTTACATTTTGGAATATGAAGTATGAGATGTGGAAAGAAGAGCACTGAACTAAATGAGCTACTGGCTGAAGGGGAGAAGAGGATACTGTTGTGTTTTTTAAACCATTGGACTGAAATTTAAAAATTGTGTAGCCCCAGAGAAGAATTAACTGTTTAACTGTGGGTTTGTTTGGTTCATTTTGTGGGGGTTTAGAATTTTTTAAGATCATGTATTTGCTTCCCTGTTACATTATCTTCTGAGGCTTGAATATAGGCAGGGAAACGTTTATACTTCTCCACTTTGATTCATCTCCTTCAGTTTTTAGTTTGAAGTCCCATCGTGTTGCCATGTCAATAAGGAGGATTTTGAAGGCAGCTGCCAGTAATTGGTATTTCTAGTTCAGCTCTCTTCTGGAATAGTCTCTTGTACAGTTTTTGCCTTCCATAACATCTGAAATAAGGTTTTGTTATGTAAAATGGGTTGCTGGCACTATTTATTAATACACAGCTTTGCGTAATAAAAACTGTGCAGAGCAATATGGTTCAGAAATTAGCTTTGAAGAACAGAATTGCATTGCTATTTGTGTGTCTCAGGAAACAACATCATTTTTAGTGGGTCTCTCAATACAGCCACGCTGCGCAGCACTTACCTACCCAGCACTCCCAAAGTACCCACCACATCAGCCCTAATTAAGTGTCCTCCTGAAGTGCTTTTTCTGACCTGAGAGCAGAGGGGGAGAGTGTTTCTGTGCAGAGCAGTGGCAACCCAAATGGAAAGCATTGCACAGAAGTGGAGAGAGCACTTCCTGAAGTTACCATTGACTACAAGCAGGTACTTTCCTCCTGCCTCAGGCAGTGGTGCCATGCTGCTCTTGCAAAGCACATGAGCTTCTCTAGTGTTTGCCCTTTTTTCTGCTTAATGTCTTCATAGATGAAATTTCTCATTGGCCTTAAGTTATTCTTGCATGGGATGCTCTAGTATCCAATCATTTCTGTTTGTTTTTTTCTACAAGTAATAAGTATGGCCATTGGTATCTTAACCCTATGAGTGCACAGACAAATCCCTATTGACATTTGACCAAGCTTATGTATTTTGTTGGGTTTTTTTTAAAGAAACTTAAGTACTGTTGGTTTTGGGGGTTTTTTTCCCTTAATTTTTTCCCCCAAGTAGTCTGACACCTACATTGAGGCTATTTTATATCTGATTCCTGCCCTTCTAGTTCTTTATCTTCTGCTATGAAAATCCTTTCTTTAATGCTTCCCTCCTCTTCAAGCTGACTCTTATATCTAAAAGAAGCCTTTGTGGTTCAGATATCTGTCTGGAAGGGGAGCAAATCTATAACCTGAAAGCTTCACCTCCACATTTTCAGGGAGATGAACAGAATTAGCACAGTTGTATCTCCACAATCTTTATTTCAGTGAGTTCTTCTGGCTGTTCTGGTAGTAGTTCATGCAGAGCCTGCTGCCTGCTGTTCTGCTCATGGTTCCCCTCTGTCTCCCATGGCAAGGAGAGCAAGCAGGACATAGTCAGGTCCTGGGGACAGTTGTTGGCACAGCATGTTTCAGTATTAGGGTGGTTTTTCTGGGGTGCTATCTCCTCCTGCTCTACTATTGCTTGCTTGCTAAGTGCATGGACTGAAGGAGTAGGAGAGAGCTGTTCTGCCCAGTGTGAATAGTGAGCTTGGGGCAAAACAGGGAATTCCCTGGGGAGAGACAGACCCTAATTCTACAGTTTGCCCAGTTTCAGAATGATGGTTTCCCCAGTGCCATAGAGCAGCAAGACCCTGACTCTGCTGTACTGAAAGCTTAAAGTGAGGTCAGTTCCCTTCCAGTGCTATGCTCAGGACCTGGCAAAGAGAGGGACAAACAGAACAGAGCTGGAACTTGGCACCAGAGGTTTGCACGGACAAAGGTTGTGAACAAAACCCTCAGCTAACTTGCTGTGGCAGTTTTCAAGCCTCTTTGTGCTGTAGGACCAGAACAGAGGAGCTGGCACTGACTTGTTTGGGTTAGTCATCTCATCACGATTTTTTTTGTTGCTATCTGCAGTTGGCATAAATTCCTATATTCAAAAAAGGGGTGGGTTTTTTTTAGTTGCCAGTTGTAATAGTGCTGTTGACAAACAGAGATGTTATAAGAGAGAAATCCAATGTAGTGTAGTTATTCAGATGCATCCTATTTTTTTTATTATTCCTTTATAAGCTGCTCAGGTGCTTAATTCTGAAAACAAAATGAAAAACTTTTTGATGGATGCTTCTAGAGTTTAATTCTTTTCTAAAAAATAGCACACTGGTTTTACTTTTAAAGGTACAAAGAAGAATGAGCATTGCATTCAGGACTAAATCTTGTTGGCTGTTGCCTTAAATAACTCATAGGTAATGCTTATTACTGAAAGGTACATCACAAAATAGCTAGAAAGAATAATTCTCAGTCTTAGTTTATATTAAAAGAACAAATATATTAGGGGAAAAAAAGAAGTACAGGAGAAAAATTCTTACAGTCATTCTTTTTCTGCTCTCCTGCAGGAAATATGGGTAAATCATTAAGTATTAAGGAAAACCTCTGGTCTCCCTTACTCATAGTTTGCTTTTTCTCTTCTCTCTTTTGTGTTTAAAGTATGGGTGTAGTGCACAGTAGTCACAGTGTTATCACCTGCTCAGTGTCATGCATGACACATCCTATTACAGATCCTGTGAAACTGGAGCCCTTTGAAGTAAAACTTCCCATTCAAGTGTCAGTCCAAGCGTGGGGTTTATTTGCTTTTTTGACAGAGGTTGTTCTTTTACTGTCTCCTAAAATAACTCTGGTATTTGTTTTTATTTAGGAGAGGAAAAGTTGATGTATAGCTAGAGGCTGGAAAGGTAGGAAGGTGGTGGTGGGAAACACTCGGAAAGGTTGCTGGGAAAAGGGAGGTTGAGGATGTGGCTGGGTGAGAAGGTGCCCTCTGGGAAAGGGTGAAATAGCTGAGGGGGAAGACTAGTTTGGGCTGATCTAGAACAGTGGATCCAAAAACGTGGGAAACGAAAAGGATGGCAGCCAGTGTTGCAATCAAGAAAACTCTTGGTTGGTTGGTTTTAAAACAAAATCAAAGAAACTAAAAAATAAGCCACCAAGACCCTACACCTAGAAAACAGTTTACACAAACTCCATTAAAAGAGCATAAGTTTGAAGGTTTAAGCTGTTTTAAGTAGGAAACTCTAGCTTTAAAGGTATCTGCAAAGGCAATTCAGACCCTTTTATTCTGACACTCTTCCCTAAGACTTCACTTTCAGAGCACAAGAGGGATCTGCTTAGGGGTATCAAAGGCTGTTGTGTAAGGCCCAACCCTCACCTCATTTATTGTTGAAGTTACAAGTTGTGGAGCTAGTTGGTATATTCTGGTTGGAGAGTGTGATCTTAGTAATGATGATTATCTCATGGAAAAAAAACTTTTTTATAGCCTTTAAATGCTACTTGAACTATTTTCTAGCTGTGCCTTTGTCTCAGGGTTGCTGGGGGTGGAGGGGTGTCTTTAAACCCCAGGCAATGAATCACTGTGTTCTTCACCTGGTTGGTGCCTGACCTGTGTGTGTGCTGATCTACAGAAGCATTGAAGGTGTTCAGGCTCCAGCCAGAGTCAGTAGCAGCAGTGCTGGGAGCCCAGGAAATGGTTCAGAAGAGGCAGTGGAGGGCAGGGGAAGCAGATCTCCAGAATCTTAAAATAGGAACCTGACTTGGTCTTCATCCATGTGTTTCACTTTTAAAATGATGTAATTAGTGTTTGTTAAAAAAGCCTTACTGCTATATAAGCTGTTTCAGAGAAAAATGAATGAAGGACTGTTTAATTCTGTTGTCAGAGCAGGTATTAAAGTGTGTATTGCATTAAAAAGGGAGGTAATTGCTGTACATGAGGAATGAAATATTTGTAGACCTTTCCTGAAAAAAGGAAGCTTGAGTTTTGTAAATAAAATTGTCATAATGCATTTGGGGCATAAAGTGAAAGCCTGATAGAATGAATGCACAGAGATAAGTTAAGGATGAACATCTCTGCTGTGGCATTCTCCAAGCCTAAGTGTTTTGCTTTGCATTGTTAATAGTACTCTTTTAAGGTCATTTTTTGTATATAATTTCAATACATTTCTGTTGCTTCATCCACTTCCATTAAAATTTCATGAGCTTTTTCAGCAAATCAGACAGGGAAATGCAAATAAATAATGCATTTTATTTAGTATGTAGTAGATACAGTATTACTGTATGTGGAAACAAGAATGTTTCTTTATTAAAATAGCAAACTATGTAGAAAGATCCTGCTGTATTCTGTAAACCACATATGCTTTAAAGGTTCAGGTAGCTAGTCTTGGGTCTAAACCTCTGGATTTGGAATGATACAGAGTGATAGTATAAAAAGATTAAGTAACTTTGCTATTGCAAATAAAATTGGGGGGGTGTAACAGGTCATAGGGCACAAGACTGAAGCTGAACTCTTAAAGCATTCATTTTCTGAAAGCAAATATTTAATATTTTATAAAATCTGATCCATATATAGGCTCTCTGCTTGCTTTGTTTCCCTTTTTGTTTTCTACCCTCCTTTGTGCCTCCAGGGAAGAGCCCACAAGTCATCTTTTAAACTCCTGACCTGAGCCCTCAGCAGCCAGCACAGTGTGTGTCTGTGGTTAGCTTCCCTGTCCTCCCCACTGCTCCTTCACCCTGCCAGACACTGGAGCAACACAAAGTGTGTGTACAGAGTGAATGTACTGGGGACAGAAGGGGGTATACACTTGATTGCTTCAAGCCAAAATGATGTTTACTTCACTTCTGTTTGATGAGAAGCTCCCCAGCTTCCTAGCACCATATATGCAGATCAGTACAAACTTTCTTGACATGTTTTGGGGGGTTATTGGTGTTGTGTTTGGGTTTCTTTGGTTGGTTTGGTTGTGGGGTTTTTCATTGGTTAGCTCTTTAAAAGGACTCTGTGAGGTTCTGACATCCTTTTTTTATGTTTAATATTTCATTTCAACTGGAGATGCAAGAATCTTCTGATACTCATCTAGAGTATAAGAAACAGTAAAATGACCAGAATGCAGAGCAAATTGTGCCAGTGCTTTGAGCAGTTGCTTACCTTGGAGGTTGTTCTTCTCATCTGGGTGTTCCTCAAGCTTTAGGGACTTCAGATGTTTCTGCAACAGTAACTCCTTTCTGACCAGCTGACTTGGCATTGAAAGCTCCACCTCTTCTGTCTTGTTACAGCAGATACCTTATGATGCAAACTGAAGGAAGGGAACCTAGACATTTTTAAGGAAGTTTTTGTAGCTAAAATAGCAGAGACAGTAATTTTTCTCCCAGTGTAATGAGTGACACTTAGAGTTTGTGAAGAGTCTTCACTTGCACTGTAATTTGCATTAGAAGAGCAGAGTGCCCATTTTGTTAGTGATATTTAGAAACTGGAAACCAGGAATGACTACTTGAGTAAATAGAATCAATAAGCAATGAAAAGGCCAACAGTCCTAGAACAACTGAGATACACTTCTGCAGTTTGAGCTTTCATATGTTTGTTATCTTTGCTAGGGAATTATTCTTAAACATCAAGTGGAATTTCTTAGTACCTTCATAGAAATGAATTGTCTGTAGCTTTCACTTAAGCAGTTTAATTGCTCAATCAGACTAAGAAGATGCAGTGGTTAAAATTTAACAGTCATGTGGTATAAGGCAATATCAATATTAGTTAACAATTCAGGTTAAATCTGAATGTGAAACATTAAGTAAATTAATATTGTAGCAAAACATCTGGGGTTTTTTTTTTCTTTTTCAAATAGAAGGTACCTGAGGCATGTGAGCATAAAGGGAATGTGGCAGGAGGTGAACTGCACTTCACAAAGTGTTGGCAAATCATAAAGCACTGCAGAAACTGAGTTCTGTAGTATTGTCACTCAAAAGAGCCAGTTTTGCAGAAATTCAGGTGGGCTTGAACAAGAATTATTTGAGGTTCTGAGTATTGCTCTGGTTTGAGTTGGTATAACACCAAGTGCAGTGAGGCCCATGATTAGAGAAGTTCTGTGTGCTTTCCTAGTGCAGTAAAGAATTGATAGGAACATGGTGTGGTGTTTGTTCTTCTGGACACTTTTCATCATGACACATCCCAAGGAGATATCTGTGGTCATAGTGGGTCAGACAAAAAGTCTGTATGGCCAATGTCCTCTTTCTGCTAAGGGCAAATGCTAATGCCTAATGAGAAATACAAAGATAGAACAACTTCATATCTTGTTTTTCCATGAGCTCTCCTTGCCTTCAGATATTCAGAGACTTAAAGATTGAAGTCAAGAATAGTTTATCTGCTAATCTGCCTTAGATTTTGTTTCTTTTGAGTTTTCTTGCTTCCCTTTGAACACATGTAAACTCTTAGTATCCACAAAAAAAAAAATCCACATAATTGTTTTTCAGGGTTGTTGCTGCGAGGAGAAATTATGATTGATTACCCATTGCTTTCATTTTCTCTTCCAGCAAGATGTGAACCCAACTAGTGGCATCTTGCTCCTTCCCTGGGGGACTGCTTTTTCACAGGGGGGCCAATTAAGCATATGGTAGAAGAACCATTACATTTTTTACTTTAGCAGCATTAACCTCAGTGTTTCAAAATCTTTCTGCCCTGAAGTAAATTCCTTAGTTTGTATCACTCTCCAATATGAGGATTGACATATTCATTAAAGGTTGAGGGAAGAAGCTGCCAAGGAGCTCTGATTAACTGTGTGATAATATGCATGAAGCTTTACAGATTATATAAATATTGAAGTAATGGATTGCTATGAGTATATACCCAACCACAATATGGTTTGTTTTGCATTATCTTCTTGAGGAAATGGAGTGGCATGCATTTCACAGATTAACCAGATTTCCCTCTTCTTGTGGAGAGAACACTAGTCCACACTCAGAAAAAGGCTGAAGAAGGCAAAAATATTTTTATGAAAAATAAGATACAGGGCAAGCATTCACCCTTGATACAGAAGAAACAAAGTTAGTGTAGTCATATAGATACTAAAAGGTTTTTATATCACGTAAATGAACACAACAGCCAATTTTTTTTTTATGCAGTTAGTCAACCTGAAAAAGTTTAAGTGCACCACTAGCCTCAGTAGAAAGGCAAAATGAGATGCTCTGATATTGCTAGAGGAACCTGGCAGAGCTCCTTAATATCCTTGAAACTGTTCAAAATGTTTGTGTGCATTTGTTCTTAATGTTTGTGGGACTGGCCTTTATTGCAGTTGGAGCAAAAGCTTGTTATTTCAAGAATATTGGTGATAGTCATTACTTTAGTTTTAAGAATCTAGTGAAAGGCTAGTAACACCAGGATCTGATTTTTATATTCTCATAGCATCTAGAGATACAGATGAGAAGTTACATGATTGCAGAGAATGAAGTTTTTTACCTTGATGTTGTATGACTGTACGTATAGCCAATATATTTGCTCTCATTTGTAAGCAAACTGTGTTTTTAAGGACAGTATCTGGATTTTGAGGAGAAAGGGAGATCAGTGTGCAGTCCTTTTAGCATTACAAAATTCAAAATGAGATTAATAGAAAGGAAGACATTTATTGTTGCAAATAACTCAGAGTATTGAATGGAAATGTAATTTACAGTATCACATTAGAATTTGAAAACTTTATACCTGGTAACTCTTAATAGCCTAACAGTAAAGGGTTAACAAAAATACATTTTCTTTTTGTTTATTTGTGCTGTATGTCTGACAGCATCTCTCTGTACACAGATTTATCTCTGGGTTGGTTGATGATCAACAATAACTCTTGCTTTGCACATTAATATAATTACTTTGTCTCCATGATGACGTTTTGGCTGGAGGTCAGGCCCTACAAAGGGTAGCTGTTGGTCTCAAGCAAAACCAAAGCTCAGATTAGTATTCCAGAAGCTGGCATCATCCAGCATATTTTGGATAGGTTCCCATCCATCTTGACCTAAGAACCAGCAGAGGAGGAAACCATTAGTTAAAATAAGAAAAAGAATAAATCAAAACACAGTACTTGGAAAGTGTTCTTTTCAAAGTATGTAAATACTTGTTAACTTTTTTTAAATGCCATAAAAGTAGAAAAAGAACAGAGGGAAAATTTGCTATAACATGGCCAAATGACTTCCTAAATTACAGGGGTTTTTGTCTAGCTTGCACTCACCATGGACACACTCAAGATAAGATGTAACCTGGGGCAAACACCATAACAAAGTACTCCTGTGAGCTGCATTTAGCAGAGGTGCTCTTGCCTCAGACAGTTCACAGGATGATATGCTTAAAGCATGAGGTAATACTTCAAAACTATTGATAATCTATGCTGATGCATCTTTGTGCTGCTTATGCCTCTAAAGCTATTACTGCTCTCCAGACCTTTGATTCCTTGAATAAGTCACAACAGAGCTTTCAAACAGGTTCCTATTGAAAGGCATATAAACACTTTCATTTCTTCTTACTCCTTTAGCAGGACTGAGGGCAACCAAAGATGACTCTCAGGATTGCTAAACTAATAAAGAGCTGCTTGTTTTTTACCTATAAATCATTATTTTGAATCCATAACAGACTGAACTTACTAACATCTGACACTTGTGCTGTAACTTAGATAAAATGAGTCAATGTTGTCTGCCTCTCTGTGGGTAGGTGTGTGTAATGCCAGAGTATGATGCCAGTAGATTTCAAAGATAAAAGTCAGGTAGCTGCTATAAGCAGGGAGACAGTGGAAAAGTGTTGATTTACTCCATCTGAGATTTGATCCCCAGGCTTGAACCAGGTTGGAAATGAACCTACCTGTTCCAGTGTCCCTGTTAATTTGAGCATACTTAGGTTTTGTTCTTAGAGTAAGGCTCCTAAAAGTTAGTTCCTATCAATTGCTTAGGACTGTGCTGTAGACAGGTTCCATTTCAGTGTTAATTTAGGATATTTCATTGTACTGATGTATTTTGATTGCATTGCTATTTGAAGTAACTGCCTGTTCCTGTAGAACAGTTGCCTTTGTAATATCAGATTTTGAGATTTCATCCACCAGGTAGCTGAAGTAGGTCAGACTGGGCCCTGAGCTCTGCACCTGATTCATGGGACTGTGTTGTTTTTCTGATATGGTTCATTAAAAGTCTGATTCTCCAAGTGCATCTTGATCTGCTCATAGCTAGACTCTAGTTCATGCTTCAGGAGTGTATGGAGTCACAGAGCAGAGCCACCTGTTTTCCAGGATTATTGAGTCCCAACGTAGAGGAAACCTTTTTTTTACTAAGATAAGCTATCTTGGATTTGTCTGTATGAAAACATCATTTCATTGTGTTTAACCTATATCAGGTTGTCTTGGTTGCAGTGTTACTGTGGTGGCTGCTCCAGCACCCTGTTAAACCTGGAGAAATTCTGAATTTTTGATTGTAATTTAGGCTAGTGCTTTGACTAACTTCTTCAGGAATATGCCCATTGGTTGCTGAGGGGTGTTGCCAGGTAAGAAAATCTCAAGGAAAACTGTGTATTCAGTTGCTACCACAGTCAAATCAGGCTCTAAGTTGCTCCATGCAGCCAATTCCATTAGCTTTTCTAATTTGCCCTTTAAACACATTGCAGCAATGCCAACCTGCATACTGAAAAGATCACAAACGCATAATTTGGTAATTAATAAAGTAACAACTTTAGGATAGTAAAAATTGCTGCAGGAGAAACAAAACATAGAGGTCTGGGGAGGTTCCCCTTTCCACGTGGGGTGTTAAAGGCTAGGTGCACCTTTGCTAAACAGCTAAGAATTTAATGAGTTTCCAAAAAAAAAAAAATACAGATCTGCAAAAGCAGCTTTAATTGATTTCCCATTCCCATCCTTGCCAGTTTCTTTTTAAAAATAACCTTTTCATCAAAATGACACATCGTGACATATCTAGCAAGGGAGCTGCAAGCCTCTTAAGGAAGGGTTGGACCATAAATGCCCAAACCAAGTGTAGAGCAGTATACACGAGGTCTCAGAGCTAACCAGCATGCCTAAAGTAGTATTTTGCCTTGATTTTGGAGGAAGGCTGGGACTGTAATCCAGTTGTGAACCATGACTGTTAAAATCCCAGAAGACAGCCAGGTGTCCCTGGTGTGAGTCTCTCTCTTGGCAGAAACCTTGAGTTTCTCATTAAGCTTTGCAACTTTATTAAACACACAGGCTGAGGAGCATATTCCCTTCTAGCTTCTGGTGTGTCAGTGGGTGGGATCACTGCAGCTGCTTAAAGTGTGCACCTAGAATATCATTGTATGTTCACCTCCCCATGGGTGTGCACATGCACTTCTGTCCCTCTGCTTCAGGCACAAGTTTATGGCCAGGTTTACCCAGGTCCAGCTAATGTTAGAGGAAATAACCCAGGCAGAGAAAACTGTCCTTCCCTAAAAGGTGCAGTGAAGGATCTAGTTCACAGCCTCCTTGTATGCACAGCTTGAAAGGTTTCCTTTCAGTCCTTTTTGAGCTCTTGGTGAATAAGGGAGAAAAAAGAGTAAATTACCCAGTTGGAAGAATGTTCTTCTCCCACTCCTCAGTTGTTCAGATATGGCAAGAGGAGGGGCGTGTGCTTCGGAGTTTGTTGTTTTTCTAAAAACAATCCTCACCTCAGAATGAGACCAAGCAAAGAAGCTTCAGTACAGAGCTGAGTTTGGGGGGAGGGCTTGCAGCATATAAAAATAAAGCTCAGCTAAAGACCAAGCATCACTACAACTGTGGATTTGGCTGTGGAGAATCTATAATAAAATCCTGCTCTCAGATTTTTAAGCATTTAAATGATCTTAAAAATCTAGGAAATGAAAAGGAACCTTTGCTGAGAACCTACAGAATACTTTCAAATTCTGTAGTTTGGAGTCTGAGCTGTGCCAGATAACCATTTCCCTTAGTAAATAGTAGATGGGACAAAATATTCCCATTCAAGAGCTGGATTTTCACATCAGCTTTTCAAAACTGTTTCAAGGTAAATATTACAAAACTCACAAAAAAAGCCATTTCAAAAAATACACATGCCTTAGTGAATGGGCTGTGTGTGTGTGTATAGATAGCTCCATTACAGGTGTATAGGTACCTGTCCTACAGGTTATCCTCTGGCAACTTTAGGCAAGTTGTGCATTAGTTTCTTAAACTGAAAATTAACCTGTGCACTTGATATTTCAATATGTACAAATAAACAGAAGAAAATAGGGTTTTTTTCAATTTCTGGAAATCAATCTACAAACTGAAGCAAATGCAAATTAGGAGCAAAGATGAGTTCACTGCTTCTTTTGGTCTGCTTTAAAGTGTTGTAAGGAACAAGTTATCTTGCATTTCTGTACTAATAGGACTCTAATCACTGGAAAAGGTGATTCTGGTTTTGTTCAGGATTTATGACTAAAGGGTTATTATTGGAAATGGCTCCTTTATTCTGTGTGTGCCTGAGACAGAAAGTCTGAGTCCTCTAAAGCTCTGTGAATACATGTTGCAGAATCTTCCCAGACTGAGATGTTTGCCTGTTTGTAGTTGGCTAACTCAGAAGTGGTTCCCTGATAAGGTTAATGCCCAGTTAATTGCTCCTAGCCTTGACATAGTGTTTAATTGCTACTTGGCCAACATATGTTTGTTGCTTGCTCTGTGTAGAATTCTAAGGGATGTAGTGATGCAAACCACAGACTGGTGGAGGGCAAACAAAATAAATACAGTATTTTATGTTCTTTTAATTCAGGGCCAAGTGGATTTGGATGAAGTGTTTATTTAGTTTGCTGGCTGCTTCAGATGCTGTGGCATATTGATTCCTTTTATTACTAGCAGCCATTTAACCTGACCTCTCTCAGATCCAGTATTTTAAAAGCCATAAATTTTAACTTTACTTATGAGCAAGGACTGAAATGCTGTGAAAGCCTTTTTATTAGCAGAGCTTTGCCTTACTCCATGTTCATGTGTCACCCATGGCAACAATATTTAGAGCATCTTAAATTAGAGTGGCTGTTGGGCAGTTTGGTGATGGTTGGGTCAGCAATAAGGAGAGCTCATAAATATCTCAAGTGTGTAGGATTCATTCAGTGATCAGAGTGTGGGCAGGTGTGCAAAAGCAGTGGCATTATTAGTAAAAGGTATCCCTTTTCCAGGTTATTTTGTTAAAAATCTGGCTTTTTCTCTTAATGGTCACAAAGAAGGAAAAGCACACACAAAGAAAATGTTTTATATAATTTGTTTTTTAATTACAAGTTAAATTACAAGTTAAAAGTGAAATTGAAATGTATTTTTCTGTGTTGCCTTGGCTTGGCTTTTCTTTCACAGTAATCATCTTTTTTTGTTGTTTCATAGCCTAAATGAATCCCTGAGTGACACTTAAAACAGTCTTTAACATGCAGTTTATATCAATGTTTGTACAAATGTGTCCAGGCCAAAACTTGGTGCATGAAAATGACAGATCACTTTTTTTAAAAAAGGAAATGTTTGTGAGTAAAATGAATGATATAATTTCTTTCTGCACTCACATGTAAAGAACCCAAAATTAACAAAGAAAACAGGAAGCTTAATATGAACTTTATACATCCTTTTAATTTGTTAGTTCCTATTTAAATTAGTCATTTTTTAAAATACTATTTTAGGCTCAGTGACTAAGATTAAGGCTTAAAAAACAGATCATAACCATGAATTTAACTTAAGTATTGGCTTGCTTTCTTCTGTTCTGCTACTGAATTTTCCTCCTCTGTCCCACAGATCAAAGGTATCACTCTAGGTGTTAGCCTCATACCATTAAATGCCACTTTGTTTAAATATTACTGCAGGGACTCTCACTTCAGGTTAAACTTTGGCCTGGGAACAAAAATGTTGATTTAGTTTGAGGAGTTTAATTTATATCAATTAATCTCCGAGTGTGTCACATTTCCCAGTCTTTTCAAGCCAGGCTGAAACGTTTGACCTTATCAGAGGGTTGGTGTGGAGGTAGCAGTAAAGCAATCACAGGGCACTGGAATTTTTTTACTACTGCTCACTTCAAGGCTCATCAATTTACAGGGTGCCTGAAATCACTGGGGAATCATATTTTCTAGAAACTGGACTTTTTCCTGTCTGCATTTCTTTTCCTATGGCTGTTTTCCTCTGGCAGGTTGTAACAGCTATATCTAAAATCAATTTGATGCACATAAATATCCTTGAGGAAAGAACTCTTGCTTTGTAGAAGGTCAGGTAGCTTCATTTATACTGGGACCCCTTCGAAGGGCAAGTGCTTCAGTTTGCCACCAGCCAGAGAGAACAGTATCCTGCTGGAGGAGCAGGGATTCAGATCCCTAGGAAAACTCCCCACTGGATGCAGAGCTACACTGTGACGTGGAAGGTGATGTGAGAGGTTAAAATTGTGTAACCAACTGAAGGAAACTAATTATTCCAACCGATAACATCATCAGATGGTGTTTTATGCAGAGACAGGCTTGGCCACATTCTGTCCCAGCATCCAGCACTACCCTGGTAAATACACGTGCTGTTTTGCTGAAAGCTTTTGCTTCAACCTCTTTGTTCTTTTGCTCCTAATTCTCAGCTTTAATACTGTTGCACTGTGAACCTTATTAGCATTTTTGACACATTTAGTGCTGTACGTATTATTCCTTTTGAAATATTAACATGTTCTTCTGCAGTGTTTTTGTTTGTTAGTGATAAGACTGTAGAAAAAAAAAACCTACCCCAGGATACATTTCTAAGGTGACAATGGTCTATTTTCACCTCTTGCCTAGTGGCTGCCTTCTTCAAAGCCTTTCCTCCTCAGCTGCCTAAAGCTCAGTGTGCCTTCTGGGCTACAAATGGTCAGCTGCCATTATTCATAGTTGAAATTGCATTTTGTGCAAATATGAGCTAAATTGCAATCATTATATTTAGCAAAATAGATTGAAATACCTGTAAATTTAAAGACTGTCACTGACTTTTAATCAGAGAACTTGTTAAATTCTCCCATGCTTTGATTTCTCTTTCTTAGATTTTCTTTTTTCTATCAGGTATGGGATTATTCTGTGTTCAGTATTCCTGCTTCTAATTTGGAATGCTTGGTTTGAGCTATAAAATGAGCAGAATGATACATGTTGTCTTTAATCTGAGTGCAATATAGTGATTTTTCTCTTGCTTTTTTTCAAACCCTTCATAATCTTTTCTGTGCTACCTGTATAAATGAGTGTTGAAGGCAATAGTGTGATCTAAAGTTATTCTACAAAAATGTCCTATAAAAGCTCTTCATTTGAAAATCACAAACTAAATGATATGACGACTTTCAAATTCCTCCTTCCTAAACCATTCTCTCCATTGAATCAGTTCATGATTGAGGAAGTGTCTGAATATAAAAATGAGAGGAAAAAATCCTTTGCAGTTGTGCTGTGAATCCTAGCAGAAATAAATGAAACTACATTAAGCAAAATGGTTCAGGTAGAAGAGTTTATATGGTAAGTTACTACATGATGTTGTCACCCTGGAGGTGAGGACCATGTCTGGCTGCCTCTTTTTCTGATGTTTGTGGCACGTGGATGTTGGTAATAATGACAGATGTTTTATCTTTTGACCTTAGCTTGTCAAAAGAGACACTCACAGTTTCCACTTTATACACCAATTTATTTAGAAGTAAATTTCCAATAGAAGCTAAGGGGAGAGTGAAGCAGTCAAGTCTTGCTGCCTGCCTCTTGCCTTTTGCATCTTTGGACATGTTCACTTGGGTAACAGATTTGAGTCCTTCTCATACAAAAGGTATGAGCAGCATACAGCAGGGATGTATCCTCACTAAAGGTTGCCTCAGGGCCTATTTTACCAGTGTGATACCTACAGCATATAATTCTGTACAACAGAATCCTGCTTTTTCCTTCCTGAGCAATAGTTGTGGTGCTTCTGAGACCATGTTTGTTACCCTCACCTCTGCAGGGGAAAGGCGAGGTTGGAAATATATTGATTTGTGTAAAAAAAAAACCCAAACAAACCTATATGTGGTCAGTGAGTTATTTGTATTTTGAAAATCATGGGAATATATATGTATCAAAAGATATTTTAAGCATGTCCCAGTTGCTTTAGAGAAGAGGTAGTCATAGGACTGAGTTGGGTGAGACTGAGTTGGGTGAGACTGAGCTGGGTGTCATGAACGTTACCCAAGGAGGGTGGCTGCTTCCTGAGAAGCTCATGGCACATCTCACTCTGAGTCCCACCATGAAGGAATTCAGCCTTTGTGTCTCATGAACAGCCAGTTGTTTGGCTGCTCAAAGCACTCAGGTTCCATCTCCAGCATCCCAGTGCCTACAGGGTAGAAGACTCAGTGTTTTCATGACTCTTTTCCCTAGTAAAACACACACCTCCATCACCTACAGTGTGGTAGGAGCCAGGAAGGTGTCTGTTTAGACCTCTGGTAAATACAGAGCCAAACTATTTGTAATCTATTACAGCTTTGTGTTTATTCTAATTTTGCAGTCTCAGTGCCACTTTCCCTTCTTTTTTCATGATAACTGGGTTTTTACCTCACCATGTCTCTCCAAGTGCAGACAGTAAATTGGTCTAGCTCACACAAATATGTTCCTCTAAATGTTATCCTTCAGGCATGGTCATGTAGCTTTGGTTTTCAAGAATCATTATCTACAAAGGAAAATTAATGATAAGTATCTAAAATGTTCAGTGTGTCTCAGGAGCTGTATCTCATTTAGTGGTGGTGATTCATGGCTTCTCAGTTCCACTGTCTCTGTACATGTCTTTGGGGTGGTTGCATTGCCCACAACACCCTGTCATCTGTTTCCCATTTGATTTTCATGACTGACACCTTGCTTTTGGCACGTTTCCTTCTGCTGGGCTACAAAAAAAAAAGGAATGTGCAGATGTGGGAAAAGAGAAGCCTGTAAATACGTGAAACTAATAATAATAGTAATAAAAGAGCAGAAAGCAGGTTTACTTTTACTGGTATATTAAGAAAGAAAAATCAGTGGTGGCCATGCTGTCACTGGGCAGAAAATGAAGGTATGTGTAATAGCATCTTTCAGTTAAAGGATGATCAGTTACAGACAACATCTAGGAACCAGCAACTTGGTTTCAGCCAGTCATAGGTTGACATCAGTTGTTTTCTCCCATAAATTCAGTAGAGATACATGAAGTAATTCACTATTTATAAAAAAGAAGTGGATGCTTCAGTTGACCTTTTTAAGGCCAACAAGAAGCAGTAGTCCATAAATTTTTTTTAAAAAAATAAATCCATAAAAAGAAATTTTTGCACAGTGAACAATTAAATTTCTCATTGCCAAACTATATATTTGTATTCAAAATCTGGGCAGGGCTAGATGCATAGACACAGCACACATCCCCAGAAGTGCCTGTTGGGAACTTGTAAGAGGTGAGAGAGGTGGTTTTGTTGTTTATTTGTTAATTTGAGGTTTTTTTACCCATGAGGAAAAATGCAATTTTCAGGCTTGCAGCAGTCCTAAAGCTCTGCAGAAAGGGAAAAGGAGCTGGGGAGGGAAGTTTTGCTAGTTGGGGTATGGTACTTGTTCCTTACAGAGTCTTGTGCATCTCTCTGTAAAGCAGCCAGGAATAGATGCTGTCTGTGGAGGCAAGAGGACTGGTGTCCCTGCTCAGGGGAGCTCCTCAGCTCCTCTGTCTTCAGCTGTGCACTAATGGTGATTGTGCAGCCTTACCATGAAAGAAAAAAAGGAATGGAAGATGAACCACAAAAATATGAAGTTCTTACTGAAGTCCCTGGTGAGAATGTCCAAGGTTGTAAACTCCTTGACAGAATGTTCACCTTCTTAATGCAGTTGCATTGCTGCTACTGTCATCAATAAGAAAAAATTCAGGTTTTTTTTTCACCTGAGTTCCATGGGTTTTTCACCCTTCTCCATGGGTGGATTTTGATGCTAATGAGGAGAAACTTCCAATGTTGCAAGGGAAACTGCAAACTAAATTATTAGTCTTAGAAAGGGGCAACTAAATGCTTAATACTAATCTGGTACTAAAGATTCTCAGTCAGTTTTGGAGTAAATAAGGACACCCTTTAAATGGTAGAACACTAGAAGATCACAGATGAAATTTATCTTTCTTTGAGGGAGAAATACAGTGAAGCTTTGCCATTTTATACTGTCCTTTAGGTAACACATTATTTAGTGAAGTTAGGCAATGATGTGACCATAAGCCAATTCTATTTCTTTTGTGGACTTTAGGGGAAAAAAAAATCAGTTTTCTTCCAAGGTGATGGTGTTCTGAATTTACTTGATAAATTAAATGTAGCACTCTAACATTTTTTCCTCTTTTTAGTAGCAAACTGAAAATACTACATGAAAGTCCAGCCTTTAACCTGCAGCAGCCACCCATCAGTGCTGTTTGCTGACTGCAACCCAAGAAAGCTTTTCCCTTGCTGATCAGTAGTTTTCCCTTTGGCACCTTTTACAGTGATTGTCTCCCTTGTTCTTGCTGCTTCCCAGCCTGAGGTAGACACCACAGAGCCTCTTGCTAATGCACAAGTTTTTAGTGCTTTTAAGCACCTTTATGCTGGATGCAAGTCATTGCTCCAGCTCATCTTAGCACTGGTTAATCTGGCAATAGTGGTAGTCTCCAGGACAGGAATCAGTGACCAAAAAGAGGCTGCACTGTGGCAGAGCAACCAGCCCTTCCCTAAACTTGTTTCTCCCTGCACACTCCTTCCCCCCCCCCTTATTTTCAGCTACCTATCAGTCTGCAGCTGATGGGAGTGTAAATTGCTTTGTGTAAACACTACTCATGAATCTTGACTTGGTGCCAGTTCTTAACCTTTTTTCCTTTTAAGAATTGACTGTTTTAGCTCATACCTGGGCTCTAGGCTTGCTAAACCCAGAGCATATAATACTAATCTATCAGTCTTTTCTGTGCTCCTTGAATCTCTTCAGGCATGACAGTTTTAAGAATTGACTGAGTGTTTTAGCTCATACCTGGGCTCTAGTCTTGCTAAACCCAGAGCATATAATACTAATCTATCAGTCTTTTCTGTGCTCCTTGAATCTCTTCAGGCATGACAGCATGTGGACATGTATGTGAAGACATTCTCTTGCTTGTATTAGCATCACTTGAAACTTAAAAGCATCCTTTTTTCCTTTTAAGAATTGACTGTTTTAGCTCATACCTGGGCTCTAGGCTTGCTAAACCCAGAGCATATAATACTAATCTATCAGTCTTTTCTGTGCTCCTTGAATCTCTTCAGGCATGACAGCACATGGACTTGTATGTGAAGATCTTCTCTTGCTTGTATTAGCATCACTTGAAACTTAAAAGCATTTGTGTTCTCAAAGACAGTAGGTCCATTGCAAGGCAGAGTCTGTCCTCAGCATCTGTATGTCATGTTTACTCTTCTGCCATAAAAAAAACTAAGTAAATGCTACAAAGGCTTTTAATTTAAGCTGTGGATTTCTCCACTGATTGCTATGCATGTATTTGTTGATTTTTTTCTTTACATTCTACTATCAGTATATTAATACTGATTAACATTAATGCTGTCACTAAGTAAAGCCTTTCTGAGGTCAGGTAGTCAAGCATTCAAAGATTTAGGAGACTTGGGAAGGTATTTGCTCTTTTCTGTAGGAAGTGATTTCTTATGTCTACAAACAAGGAAAGAGGTGGCAATGTCGTTTATTTTAAGCTGTACTTTGCTGGAAATATTTGTTTCTTGAGAAACCTGCTGTGTGTGTTGATATCATAGCTTTAAGAAAAAGGTTGGATGAGACTGTGAGGGAACTAATAATATCTTCTCACAGGAGAAATGTGTTTGAACATATCAACCATTCACACACCCCGATTCATTATAAAAACCAAACCCCTGGATGTGTAGCACTGCTTGGTTTTCTAGGGATAATATTCTCCCTGAGACTGTTAGCAGTGTCCAGCTGGACATTGCTGCCCCAGGGGGAAGGAGCAATCCCAACCTTGGCACTGGTGGAGGCACTAAGAGGATAGAGAGCAAGCCAGCTATTGCCCATCGCTGTCGTCAGGGCTGTGCATCATGTGCCGTGCCCTCCAAGTCTGAAGGGGGTATATCCACTGAACTAGTTTTAACTTGATGTTATTTTTAGAGCAAATTACATTGATTGCATACTATTTCAAAGGCCCCAAGTAATAAAGTACACAATTAAATGTATCTGTCTGACTAGTTTCATTTCTCTGTATGGTTTTAGGTATAAAAACTTAACTGTTTGTCTTCCAGACTCTTTTGGGAAAGATTTTGGACCTACTCTGGGATTGAAGAAGTCCAGTTCTCTTGAGAGTCTTCAGACTGCTGTGGCTGAAGTCAGGAAAAATGAGCTGCCCTTTCACAGACCCAGGCCCCACGTGGTGCGTGGCCGGGGCTGCAACGAGAGCTTCCGAGCGGCCATCGACAAGTCCTACGATGGCCCTGAAGATGGAGAGGAGGGTACGTCTCACACCACCAGAGGCCAACTCAACAGAGCACAGAAGCAATGACACAGTCTAGCTGGAGCTGATCACATTTGAAAAGCTGCTCATTGCTTCTGCTGAATAGAGCTGTCTTTGCAGTACCCCATGCAACCTTGACTGGGTTTAGTGTAAAGCCTCACTGATCTCCTTTGGGGCAGGGGTGGGGGATTTAGAATTCAATCCTTAAATAATTATTTTTTTTAACTTCAAGAAGCAGCTGCCTTGCTCAGATTACATTAAAAATTATCTGGCTTGTTTTACAAAGCTGTCTACAATTCCCCCTTCTCTAACCAGGAAATTTGTTTCCTGTTCTAGACAAAGCAGAGTGTATTGATAGCACCCTGCTGCTCATTCTGTCACCAGGGGCTTACAGACCCCAGTCTTGAAATATATTTCCTTTAGCATGAAGCATAAAACAGTGCTTGGATCCTGAGCCCCCCAAATAGATATAAGACAGCTCTGCTCCAAGCAGACAGAGCAGTTCATCTATTTCTTGTTCAGCCATTAAAATAGAATTGCAGGGAGTGAATGAAATCATTTTGTTACGTAGGTTGGTTATGTTAGTCACCAGAATACCTTGTTAAAGGAAGCTCTGACTGTTTGCATCCCAGTGTGTCAGTTTTCTCAAGCTGATGGAGGTTAACTAGGCACATTTTAAATAGAACAGTGTATGACCACGTCAGGATTTCTGTATCAGGAATGATAACTAGAAAACAAGTCATTTTATATAACCCTGTATTCAATACACAATAGAAATCCCCTTGAATTCACTAGATACGTTTATTCTGCTTTTTAAATCATTCAATTAAATGAGTAAGTGGTGTGAGTCATTGAAGTACTTTGTAGACACTCATACTGTATTTTGTGTGTTTGTGTTTTGGTGGCCCCTAACCATCCTCACTCCTTTTTCATTCTGTGCAGAGGGATTCTCTGATAAGAGCTCTCACTCCGGTCAAGAAGCTCAGAAGATGGAATCTGCCCCTCCAGGGAACCCTGAAATAGAA
The DNA here is from genome assembly GCF_000691845.1 of Merops nubicus. Lineage (NCBI taxonomy): Eukaryota > Metazoa > Chordata > Aves > Coraciiformes > Meropidae > Merops > Merops nubicus. The sequence goes on from NW_008626230.1 coordinate 25,369, forward strand.
GATGCAGAAACCAAGGCCAAAAAAGACAAAAAAAGTAGAGAGAAAGAGAAGAAAAAGGAAAAGGGCAAATCTAAAATCAAAGAGAAGAAACGGAAGGAAGAAAATGAAGATCCAGAAAAGAAAAAGAAGAAAGGCTTTGGTGTCATGTTGAGGTAAGGCATTTTTAAAAGCAAAACAGCCACTCTTCATCCTTATAATGCAGAAAACAACTGATACTCTCCTAAAGTAGTGGCAAAATTATCTCACTTGGATTCAAAATCATGTTTACGTTATTTGAAAAGAAAGCAGTTTATACTTTTACACCAAACTTGTAGCTGAGGCAAAAGACATTTGGCAGACGAAATGTCTTTTTGTGCCTTTGAAATTCATTCCCATATGTCAGAAAAGATTCAAGGTTTCGGGCTAAAAACAAGCATGTGTCAGTGAGGGAGGCTTTGTGGGGAATGGTTCTGAGTAATGTGTGACCCGCTCCACGCTCAGAGCTTCACCACCTCTTCCCTTCCTTATCTGCTCCCTGAGGAGCTGGGGGGGGAGCAGGGTTGCTCTTGGTACTAGGAACAGCCCAGGAACATCTGCACTTGCTGAAGACCACTAGCTGGGATAAAATCTTTGCCTCAGAGCTGCAGCTTTAGCCTGCAGTGGTCTAAGCTGGTCCTCCCTGCCCAGCATGCAAGCGTTTGGGATTCCTTCTGTGGCTATTGGTTGAGTTTGAATCTCTGGAACCATCAGAGGTCAGACAGAGTTCTTCAGGCCATTTCTGTGCCACTGATGGAGGCTTTGGTGCTGGAGGCACTCTGGGTGCCATCATCTCAGCCTCTGGTACCATTTTGCTCCATTGAGGACTAAAGTACATCCATTTAAGTAGCTCTTTGCAATTAATATAGGATAGGGATATGAAATTTAATTATCAGCTGAGGAGATTAGCCTGGATGACCACGTGGTTACTTGTGACACTGAACATTTAACGTTAGCTTTAGAAGGCTGTTGGTGTTTCTTAGCATCCTGTATTGTAGACAAGCCAGATACATACAAAAGACACAACTGTTGCCCAGACAAAGACACATTTCAGTAGTAATCTGAGAAATTCACTTCAAGATCATTCACTTACAAATGTTATTCATGAGGACAGTGAGATACGAACTCACCTTGCAGCTTTCTGCTGATATGTCCTCTGGAGTCCAATGGCCTGTGTTATATTGACATGGAAGGTTTTAGCTGACCTTCCTCCATGGATCAGCAACAGGAATCCTCAAAATGCTCCTGCCAACTTTTGAACACTGTACAGGTAATGTAAAAAATATACAGGGATGCTTATGTGCCAAATTTGCATGATTTCAGCAGTTGTTAGTGTTCACAAGATGAAGTTATCAGTCTGCATTCAAATGGGGCTCTTGAGGAGTGCTGAGGAGGCAGATACACCTGTGCATTGCACCTGCACTTGTGTTCATACTGTTTAAAGAAACAGGGCTCAACATGGAACAGTAGTCAAAATACAGAATAATTAGGAGGGTGACTTCAACAACTCTCTTGTGTATCTTCAGCTTTACGTTGATTTTCATTCTTCTTTTTGACTCTTTGGCATGAAAAAGGCTCTTGGAAAAGGAGAGGAGTGACACAGAGGTCTGACAAAATCATAAGTATTCTGTTTCATGTATCACTGGCAGATTTGAAGTTTGAAGTGCAAAATCTTACTTATGGGGATGTGATGCTTGAGCCAGAAAGAGCATGGGATGACATCAGAATCCAAAACAAGAGACTGTATTTGACAAAAAAAAAACTCTGATGATGATCAATATGCAAAGCTGGGAACAATAGGTTGCCATTCTTAGTGATTCCCTTCTTCAGGATATATTTCACATTTTGATTGTACACAAGCTTTATACATCTGTTCTTTTCATAAGCTTGCTTTTTATTTAGATTGATAGTCTTCCCAGCAGATAGTCATTGTTAATAGTGTTTATTTTTCTGTATGGCAGCACAGAATGGAAATATCTATCCTGCACCACTGAGATTTTCTTTTAAAGCTCACAGAGATGGAAGCCACAGTTTATAATGAAGAGGGGAGTTGTGTGTAAGAGCCAATGTTCAGCTGGGAGGTTTTTAGAGGTTCTGGGTCGTCCTCAGTGTTTCTTCCTAGGATTTATAAAATTGGTCTTGAAAAGAAATTCCTCCCTGAGAAGGGCAAGGTCCAAGGCAATCCCAGCCATGATAAAAATGAAAGAAGGGTGATGACCTATTAAGACTGAAAAAGAAGAAATTATGTGAGTTTACAGAAGAATTGGGGACCATGTGCCCTGCTGAAGATGAGCAAAACCAGGCTGGTATTTTTTCAGGGAAAACCTGTTTTTGATTACATGAAAACCAAAACCACTTAATCTGCATGTTTTTAAAAGAAAAAATAGGAAACTAATAAGGGAACTTAGCAAGTGTCAAATACTGACTGAATGCTAGATTCCAGAGACAGTTTCAGACTGAGGTTTTGCACTTCATGTGCAGAGTTGAGAAGTGGATGTCAGGAGGGTAGGTGGGAGGAGACTGCAGTAAGAAGTTTTGAATGATCAAGTATTTTAGCAGCATGGATGGAAGGAGACAGATTTTTTATGACGTTGTGGAGATGAAGCTGGCATGTTTTATTGCTAGAACATCTGTGGAAGGAAAGAGAGAAGCTGAAGACGATGAAGTTGTGAGCTTCTGCAGCAGGCAAGGTGGCTAGTGATTCTTAGTGGCTTAAAAGGAAAAAGCAGAAGTCGTTAGAAACAGAGATGAGTTCAGGTTTTGACATGCTGAGTTGAAATTGGAGGGGGAAACAGCCATAGGAGGCGTTAGAAACGTACATGCCATAAGGGAACAGAAAGCTGGATGGAGAAGGAAATCTGTGGTGTGCCTTTTGTAGCTGTGGTGAGTAGTGGTACTGTGATCCCACCTGGGAGACCACCAAAATGAGGAGACTAGACTGACAGGGGAGACAGACTCAAGAGAAAAGAAGCTGAGAAAGCAACTTGCAGGAGTGGGGAGAGGATAGATCAGCCTGGGCCTGGGTGATGCCATGAATATTATAAACTAGTCAAGTGTCTGCAGCCACAGGACTAATTGATCCAACTCCACCCTGATGCCTTCATACTGTTTGCAGTTTGTGGGCTGCTTTGTTCAGAGCTGTCTCAGCTGTGCCTGCATAGTTCTGCTCTCCTGTGTAGATGCATCCAAACAGGAAAACAGACTTGCTGAACCCATGTCAAGACTGGGTTGAGATAAGTAGGGAATTATCATTTGTAGTGAAAACTCCAGGACCAGAAGGACAATGAAAATCTTTCTGAAGTCTTGCCAGGAAGCTCAGTGCTAATGAAGACACATGCACTTTCTGGCAAACAACCCAGGGTCAGGTGTGAAGAACAAAGGGAAGCAGAATTTGAGGCTGAAGCTGTTGCTGGAAGTATCACACTTGTCTATGGTGGAGGTTTTGTGCTGTACTTTTGGGGTCATATGTACAGCTATAACAAGTTTTATCTTGATAGTATGTCCATGTGAATTGGCTTTTTGTACCTTATGATCAATAACAAAGCATTTCAAGAGAATAAAACCAAGCCCAAGTATTTATCTGTAGTACAAGAAGTGTTGAGCTTTAGTCTTTTGCATCTGAGATTTTTGAACATATTGGAATTGCTACTGCATTGGTTTTTTTACTCTTTTTTTTTGTAATTTAACAACAGAAAATAGCAAAGCTGTTAGCAGTTGCTAACAGATTTCACTTAGTGCCTCATCTGTTGCTCAGCTGCTATTTACTTGTAGTTCCTGGGCTTTTTTTACACATACAAAAAAAAAAAAAAAAAAAGATTGCTTTCCTGCTAAGCTTTTCCTGTATTGAAGCTTTATTTAGGTGACTGTGATTCAGGGAGACCATCAAGAAATCATGCTTTTATTTTTGTAATCATTGCTTTTTAAAAAAAGCCCTGTTGTTTCACTCAGTATTAACTGGAACTCAGGGCTCCAGTTTTAATGACTGTGGCACTTAAAGCAAAGTAGGCTCAGAGGCTGGAGATTTGAAATGCAGATGACACTGCTTATTAATGATTAGTTAAGTCTCTAATCCAAAGTGCTATCTTACTGTGGTGCAGACTGAAAACTGTTTCTTTTCTTGTTTGGTTCTGATGCATCTATTTGCCTGCCCTCTTGCTGCATGTGTCTGTGTGCTGTCCAAAGCACTAGAAGAGTTGACTCTGATAACTCTTTGTATCTAACATCAACTAAGGAGCATTCTGTTTTATTTTTTGAGTATTTTCTGGCACGTTGCACCATCATAGCTCAGTAAATAACCCACCGCTCGACGACAGACAGCCAACTAAATTGGTATCAGGAGAACAACTACATTAAATACTTCTGTTATTGCTGTTGTGACTAAATGTATACTACAGTCTCAGGAAAAAGCCAGTGCCTAGCATCTGTGCTAAAACCCTTTGGGAACAGAACTAGCTCTCAGTGCTATGCAGATACACAACAGAGGCAAAATGATGCAATGCCACATTAAATTGTGGTTCATCCCTTTTCTTACATTGAGCTGATTCATCCTTTCAGGGCACCGGGAGTCTTGAGGAGACTGATGGACCTCAAATGAGCTTCCCTCTACTTCTTTTTGAAGGTGTTCTGTGTTTTTGTGAGAAACACTATAGCAGACAACACATTTGTGCCACTGAATAAAGGTAGCTTGTGGTGTCAGTGGTTTAGAACCATCAGGCTGGTTGGAAGGGTTCATTAACCCTTTGGTGCAGGGTGTTAGACATTCTTGATGCTGAGCACTAATGCAAAACACATTATCACTTAGCCCTGGGAATGCAAAGCTGATCCAACTAAGAGGTTAATAATAAACAAATCAGCATTCCTCAGCTCAGGTGATGATCTCTAAATTTTTACATTTGCAATCCATAGCTATTTAGTTGCCATGCTTTGAAATACTATCCAAATATTCTTTTCTAACAAAGGTAGGCTTTGTGTTGGTTTCTAAATTAAGTTGGAGAAGGACTGAACCTTTAAATGACCAGGGAAATGTGGCCTCTGCTGTGCAGTTCTCTGCATCCTAATCCCATGGCAGCTGTTACAGCCCTTGCATATAATAAACACAAGTCTGTGGCTCTCTCAGTACCTTTCCCAGGTAGTGATTGTAAAAACTGTGGGCAGCCCTCTCAGCTTTATGGATATGAAGGTAAGTTAGCTAATGGACTGCAGCCACACTGATGGCATTTTAATAGGTTGCTCCCCCAGGCACAGACCAGTAGGCTGAGGTCATAATTTTTTTGTGGTGTAAAAAGAGCAAGTGTGTAACTGGTGACTGGGAGGAAGGAGCTTGGCTGAGCTGGAGTGCAGTGGGAAAACACCCTTTCATTCAGTCTTTATTTCTAGGCTGGATTCATGGAAAAAAAAAAACACCCAACCAACCTTCTTCATATAAGGCAACTCTTGTCAACTTGGCTTCACTAATTCCTAGCAAATATTTCCAAAAGAAGTATAGGTAAGGTAACTGTCTGACCCTCACAAATACTGCACATCAACCATGACTTGCACGTTTGTGCTTGTATATGTGTAACTGCAAGCCAGGAAGCAGGAATATATATGTGCATATTGGTTACATTTGCTTTTTTCCTCTTCAGAAAGAGTGCACTTTCCCACATAATAGTTCATCTTAAATTATTTACCTTCCATTTCACAATACGTCATGAATATTTTATTTTTTGTCCCCTTAATTTGCCAATTTTCCTTTGAGCTAAGTGCCTTAGTGATTTTAATTTTTCATTCTAGTTGGAAGACAGAAATTACCCTTTTTTCATTATTACTATTACAAGCCCTGTGCTCAGAATGATACTTTTTACAAGCAGCACTGTTGAGCCTGTAATGGTATTGCAGAGTAGATAGCATAATATATAGATATTGACTTCCATTAAGTATAGCACTGTGGTAGCTTATGGAGAGACCTTTTTTTTCTGCTTTCTGTTGCCTTGGGAAGTTGAGCATTATAGAAGAAAAGGTAGTAGTATAATGAAGAAAGAGCAAATATTAAAGATGTGATTTGCTGGAGAGAGGTAGAGTATATACCTTTTAAATGTGTTTGTATCTATGTACATGTCCTGGAAATCTCTACAGATGTGGATAGATAAAAAAACCCATAACTAGATTAAAATATAATTTAATCTAAAGTTATGTTAGATTTTTTTGGTCTTCAAGAGCAAGATGATCTGAGATGGATCATGCCTGTGTGTTGGATAGGAAGCATCAGTTAATGAGGTAGGTGAGTTACTCAGAGGCCTTGATTTCCTTCTGCCTAATAAAATTCCCACTGTACAAATAGAGACATTAGTAAATAAAACTCCTGTTACCTTTAAAGAGCACAAGAGCACAGGGAGAGGAGCTCTGCAATCAATGTAATGTATCTCCAGTTGCTCAAGTATTTTACACTAAAAAAAGACAAACACTTCAATTTATACATATCACTTTCCTTTTCCTCCACCATATTGATTCCTCCTTGGCTGCATTCGTAGTCAGACTAAGACAGAGAAAATAAGGGGGTTTTGTACTAAAAATGATCATGTGGACTGCCTACTAAAGGCTTATTTGTTTAATTAAGCATCTGTTCTCCTCTTAATATGCATGCATAAATCTCATTAGCGTTAGATGTATGCAAGTGCAGTGAAGAATAGACCCCTCACTCTCATTACTGAACTTGGATAACAAGATTTATATTTACTTAACAGATCAGAGCAGAAAGTTCCCCATGACTATTTAAAAGGACACAAAATTACAAACTGTTTGCAAGGAGCAAGCTTTTTGTGAAATAGCTGCATTGCTCACTTCAAGTTGAAATATCATTATTCAAGCAATTAGGAAGGAAAAAACAAAAGCAGCATGCTTTGTCTGTAAGGATTGATTTGTGCACTAAATTCTGTGATGTGTCTACTTAAATGTCTATTAGCCTATTCAGTTTTGACCTCTCTGTGTGACACACCTGCTAAAATAAGAGTAAAATTCAGGTTTTTTTCTGCAAGTGGCATATTTCTTCTAAATGTCTGTCTCCTTTTCCCAAAGAAATGCCTTCTGCAAAAAAAGTCCTAGAAAGCAAAGTGCATTCTTGATAAATGCTGAACACTGTGGCAGTGTTTGGCTTGCTTTCACTATAGTTGGCTGTTTCTTGTTCTAAAATCCATCTCTTATCTGAGGATAAAACTTGAATTCCAGATTTTGCCTGTCAGTTGTGGTACGTTGGGTATTTCTGTGTATAGTGTGGATGCATTGTAGTCAAAGAGCATGAGGTTTTAAAGTCATATTCCCAAGAATTTGAATGAAACCTTCTGCATTTTAACCAGCAGATACATCTTTGCTCAGGAATAAAGTGCAGAGTAGGAGTTCTACCTGGAGACAAAATAAAAAAGGCAGTTTGGGTGATTTTTCTGTTTCAGTAGTTCTTGTAACGTGAACTTGGTAAGTGGGAGGGGCTGGGGGAGAGACAACAATTAGCAGATAAATGATAGAGAGGGGGGATCCTGACAGATTCCTTAACTACAAAGTGCTGGCAGGTGCCAGTTTAATAGGTATTGCCATTAACAGCCATCTGTAGAGAAAATGAGATGTACTCATCTCACTGAATTATGATTTATGCCAGACAAAGCAGTCAAACCCAAGTAATATTTATATTATAATGCAGAGTCATTGATTAAATGCACATGGCATCTCAAATCCATTTGACATTTTAAGTTGAAATGATTGCAGACATGTAGCCATTTATTTAACTATTACTTTAAAAAATGTGTCTCTGCTTGTTATTAATAGGAGAAAGTCAGACCTGACCAATATTTCAATAGGCTGACCTTTTGTTTTGCTGACATATAAAAGGAACAAAGCTCCTTTTGGGGTAGCCACAATTTCAGAGCCTATGAAGTATGCTGGCTTCAGAAAAAACTGACCCCTCTGAACCACTCTGTCTCTCTCTTCCCTTTTCTTTTTCCACACAGGATTTTTGCAAGAAAATGGGCAAGTGATGGGTTAGGAGATAGGAAAAGAAGTCTAAGAGAGGCTTTGTTTCAAGTGCCTACTCTGCTAGTGATTTCTTGGGGGACACTGGTTAGCTCAGCTGCTCTGAGCCACTGGCATCCTTATATGAAAGTTATCCTCTCTCCTTATAAAAATGAAAAATAACAGCATTTCCCTGCTTCATGTGATCATTATTCAGATAAACCTGTTAAAAAAACATATTTAACTACTAGTCTGGCTACTCCTGTAAAAGGATAACAGGCAAATAATTTTATTTTTAGGGAAATGAAAAAGTAGTAAGCTTTTGTGTGATTTTTCTTTGAGTGTCCTTCCTCTGTCGTCATGGAAGCCAGAAACATCTTCCCCCTTCCACAGAACCTCCTACAGGGGATATAATCTTTCAGTGAACCTTAAACCCACTCGGTGGGGCAGTGTCTAAAATTTACTCTCTTCTTACACAACACACCAAAGACATGACCACACCTAAGAAGTGTCTTCCTTTTGTGCTTGGACTCCTGTTGCTTCCAGATTGTGTCAGTCTCTTGTGGATCACGCTGCTAGGTCATTGTTCTGCCCATTCTCACCTGCCCTCCCAGCACAGCACCAGCTTTGTCTCCTTCCCAGTTTGGTCTGCATTAGACCACCAAAGACCTGACCACACCTAAGAAGTTTCTTTGTGCTTGGACTCCTGTTGCTTCCAGATAGTGTCAGTCTCTTGTGGATCACGCTGCTAGGTCATTGTTCTGCCCATTCTCACCTGCCCTCCCAGCACAGCACCAGCTTTGTCTCCTTCCCAGTTTGGTCTGCATTAGACCATTCTACCCCAGCTCCTGCTTTCCATCTCTGTCCACCAGTAGGAGGAAAAGCTCTTCACAGATTCCTCTCTGCACCACGTTTGGCTGTGTCCCATTCACCTCCACCTCTCCTCAGCATTTTGGAATGTTAGGGTGGGAGTGCAAAGTGGAGGATTGATCCTTACCCAGCAGTTCCTGCCTGTTTAGCAGTTAACTTGAGGACTTAACTCCATCTTCTTATCCCCTTCAGCCCTCCGTTCTCTGGCAGTGCTTGCTTGTCACCAGTTTTCTGCTCTTGCTGCTCTCTCCTCCTCTCTCTACCCTGCTCTGCACTCCAGACTCTCTCTCCCCTAGCTGCCCACAGCTTATGCAGAGCCTTAATTAGTAAGCCTGACAGAGTTCCTTAGTTTGGGCTTTGCCCTCTCTCTGTTGCCTCTGCTCTGCACCTTGTCATGAGCAGCCACTGCTCTGATTTCCCAGTGCCCGTGATGCTGCGTGGGGTTCACTGTAGGAGTTAATGATGCTATTGAATAGCATAATTCACAGAAATATTTATGTTCAAAGAACCTTCCCCTGCTTGATTGCTTGCTTCATTCTGTGGAAATGACACCTCTAGGGTCTTGCTTTGGACCTGGGGCATTTGAGAGAATTTGGTCTTACTCTTTAGAAGTCTTTGAGTAATTCTTAGTGGTGAATGAAGATGTCTTCTCTCTTTCCCCTTTCTGTTTTTGCAACTTGCCACTTCTGTCCTACTGCTTTTTATTATTGTTAAGAAACAATAAAGAAGGAATAAAAAGGAATCTGGGCAAATATAAAATGTTAGTTAAATACTGACATGAAAAAAATTACCACTTTTTGTGTATGTCTATATATTATATAAATTCTAAGATGTGTTCACTGCCAGATTAGGGATTGAAAAAAATAAATTCAGCTCTTAAAGGCTGACTCACAAGGTGAAAAATTATCTCTGTGTGTCTATGTAGTACAAGGTACACAGGCCAATGAATATCTGCTGTGGTTCTTCAGCATTTAACTTCAGTATTGGGTTTGAGGTAATGAACTCTGTGCTCTGTCCCTTGTCCCTAATTTGAAAGTCTTGAATACCTGGCCTCACTAACCCCAGCTTATCAGGTTGGTCAGTAGTAATGTGTCAATAGATTTGTAAAGCTGTTTTCTAGTGACAAAAGGCCCCCACTGTTGTCTGCTATTTTCTTTGTGGCCCAAGAACCCTAATGAGTAATGAGCTGGGTACTGTTCATTCTACTTCTGTTGTCTTTCTGTTCAGCTTTTTGCTGTCTAATATGGAAATCTGCATTACAGTAGCATAGCATAACAGACATCCTAATGTTCTGTTTTCAATTAAAATTAGATCGAGGAAATAAACAATTCAAAGAAGTTAGCTTTCCTTCCTCCTCCCCCAAATATCCTCTCCTGCATTTGGAAATGCTGCTTTCCATTCACATGCTCTCGTCTTGTTCCCCCTTCCTAACAGACAGAGAGGAAGGACTGTCAAGGAAGCTCACTTTCATTCATTTAATCTTCTTAGTAATTCATGGGTTTAAATTATTGATTTTTTTTCCGCTTTTTTTGATGCAGCCTGTGCTGTAAATGCAATTCTTAATATAAAAATATTGTCAAAATGTGAAGGTTTCATAGACCCAACCAACGTGCTCTTGATAAAAAAGTATCACTATACAGCTGCAGATCATTTTACTATGACTAAAATATAAATATATATATGCAGACACACACCAGAGAGTGAGTGATTTGAGCTAAACTGCTCAAAAAAAAAAACCTAACAAATATTTCTTTCCTTTAAAAAGGCTGATTATTATGGGCATAAATGCTACAATAGGTTAATGTGTCTCTTCATCTCCAAAGACCTCCGCTCCATCTTTTTCTTGATTAATTCCTATTCAGGCTATTTCAGCTTAGTTGTCATGTGTTGCTTCCCAAACCATCAGTCATCTGCAGCAAAGGAGGGTGCTGTAGGCAGGCTCAGGCAGAGCTCGAGGAGCTCTGGGCTGACATGATTTGGGAAGATACACAGAGAAATTTCTAGGTGTAGCTCTTGGAGTTCTTTCAGCCTGTAGCAGCAGTGTTAGGTAGCTTGTTCCTACAAGTGACATGTTTACTGATTTCAGTAATTACAAAGAGGAAGCTTTATTTATGTGCCTGTAGTACAGATGCTGATGATGTTCTGCAAGACCACAGTGAGACCACTGAAGTCCTGTGGTGCTGGTTCTCTGTAAGCTGTGCAATTTGTTCATCTGCCTCTGAAGTGTGCTGCACCTCGTGTGGTGAAAACTGAGTTGGGGTGCAAGCTTGCTGGTTCTGAGTGGGTAAATGGCTTTAGTCCCCAGTGCTTTAATAAAGCAAATTTGGGTTTATTGCATCTCCTGCGTGGAAATTACTATTAAAAATCTGTGTTGTGGAGATAGATCAGTGTTTTACAAAGACTTAGATGTCTCTGAATGGTTGGAGGGGAGGAGAGAAGCCACACTCATACAAAATATATGTTGTAGCAGTCTAATTAGAAACACATTAAGATTTAGGCAGTCTAAAATATACTAACAAAAGTATTCCAATAGCAGTATATTTATTTAGTTCATCCTTAACATTTATTCTGGCTTAAATACCAGCTGCTTCTATCTGGTGGAGGTATTCAGATTGGAGAGGATGAATTTAATCTTCTTTGGTTTTAGGCTGGAGTTTAAAGGCATTGAAAGATGGTGTTGCTGTCGTGGTGGGGAGAAGGATTGCTACTGGCCCTGCAGAAAACTTGCATTCTACCATAAACTGCTGTCCAGGCACTTGTATGCAATTGAAAATGGAGCACAGGCAACATGATCTTTCACTGGGGAAGATCTGGGGGGAAGGAATAAAAAAAGGAAGGAAGAAAAGAGAATTAACCAACAATCCCAGAGTAGGGAAAAAAAGAAGGGAGGCTCAAGGTTCAGAATAACTAAATAGTTAAGATTTACTTCAGCAGCTCAGTAACTTCTTGAGGCCTCAATCCAGCAGAGCAAAGCAATAAAGTGTAGCTGTATTATATATGCCTCTGTCTTCCTTCCTCTAGATCTTTATTAAAGCAATGCATTCACAGCCTAGTAAAAGGCTACAACAGAGCTCAAATTAAAGTACATAGGTAACTTTTTTGGGGAAGTTTTCCATGTGTAGACTGTGCATAAGTGTAGAATTCATGCCTCACACATGGAAACTCAGATAGTTCTACCTTTGCTATTGTAAGCTGTTAACCTGTATTTTTGTGTTTTCATGGAAGGGGTAGATGGGCACATAACTCCTTTAAAGTATTGTGGAATTCATTTCCAGAATATCAAATACTGGCTGGATCCCTTTCTTTGACAGGCTGTCTGGCCTTATAACTTGAATGGCAAAAGGCTGGGAGAGGAGGTGGTGAGTTTACATGTTGGAGCACTATAAATACTCTAGGGGAGGGGAACAAGACTTAAGGGCTACATAAGCTGAAAGTAGTTTCTTTCCAGTAGAATAGTCTCATCACATTGCCATCTGACTCATCTTCTCAAGGACACAGAGGCACTCAGACATGCTGAAGCAGCCCACGTCTGGAGAAGAGCATGTTTAACAGAGGATTGTATTAATGGCTTGGTGGGATACCCAGACCATTTGTTGATCTTGGCTGTCAGTGTATTGTCTTTCTCAGTCTTTGTTTATTTTGTGTACATCAGCCATTCACTGAGTACCTTGGGACACAAATTGCCTATAATAGATCAAATTTACTGGTCAGAGGTTAAGTCACTCTCATGAGGCTGCTTGCCCCTGATAGCATTGATTTCTGTTGGCTTTGATACCATTTATTTTTTTAGACTGATATTGTAATGTCTTTACACAATTATTCAGGCTCAATGGAAAGTTCTAGTGTAGCTGTTCCAGGTAGGTGACAGCTTGGTGAATTTGGGATGTCATTAACTCAAGCATATTTCATTGTGAGGAATCTCACATGTTGTATTTAGATAATGCCAGCCAGGTTGAAGCTGGGACTGCTCCATTCTGGAGAGAGAAATCCTTGTCTATGAGGGCTAAAATTTTAGGTTGTCTGACAGTGGTTTAGACCAGCTCCAGCCTTAAGTCTCCACAAAGCTAAATGGAAAATTATACATCTAGGTTTCTGTTTAATAACCACCATGCAAGGCAGATATAAGCCTAAACCAAGTCTGCAGCTATAAAGGTTGATACAGAAATCTGTGATATATAACAGAAGAAATTCCATATACAAGCAGTGATCAGAGGAGGCAAAATACAAAATTAAATTGGTTGCATAAAATGTCATGCTAATTAATAAGCTAAAAAGAGAAGAGTGTAAATGAAGCAGTGAAGTATGAGGTTTTCCACTGTTAGTAAATATTGACTTAAAATGAGCTTTAAAAAGCAATAGTAAAAAAATAAACAGAAATTGTGGTTGGTAGCCTTTTCAAGGACCTAGTTTCAAGGGCTGACCAAACAGAAGAGCAGGAAAACAAAATAAAGCATCAAGGAGGAGGGGGAAAAAAAAACAACAACTTAGAAAGCAACTTAAATTGATATAGTCTGCATACAGATAATTGAAGCCATAAGATTTAATTAAAATTACTAAGTGGGTGTTGCTATCCAGACTGAGACAGGCTTAAACAATGTTTCTCTGAATGAATACTGGGAGTTTTAGGAGCAAGATGAAGGAAAAGAACAATTTTATTCTCAGCTGTAGAGAAAGGTATTCACTGAAGAACAGCTCAAGCTGTGGGCATTTTCCAGGACCCCTGGGTACCAAATTTCAAGGATAAGCAAATGCTCTATAAAAGCATCATCTGATCAATTGTATTGAATGGCACAGTCAAGTTGCATTGAATCAACACAGATGACAATCTATTTGACCCAGCAGAGAAAGATCATTAGAGACCTTTAATGCAGCAGTTTAGGCTCAGTAGCTGTCCGTTTTGGAATTTGGACTTGTGATAATGGTGCTGGTCTCTGGTAAAAACAAAACTTTAATAAAGTCAATATACTGTAACAGTTCTGAAACACAGGACAAAGAAAGCAGGGAGAGGCAGGTTTTATAACCTGTTTCTTTTGAAGCACAGCTAATGTTTGTGCATTTAAACTACAACAGAAAAATACCAGAAGCTCAAATTAAATGTGCCTGGCCAGTGTTCTGATTCAGGGTCAAAATGTATATGGTTTCTTGGCAAAAGTGGGAGGAATAGTTGTCATAGCTGCACAAGTGATCAGACCTGATTGGAGGGAATGAAATAGGAAAAAAATAATAAACAGAGGCAGAGCTGGGTGGTCAGAAGAGTTTGGGGAACCTAAATAACCAAGGGTTATTTCAAAATAGTGAAGAGCATCCTGGAGCCTGTCAGTCTTCCTGAATTAAAAAAACTACAGTCTAAACTTAAAGATATTTCTGCTAGTCTTTTATTCTCACTGGTATACAAAGATTTTGGAGACCAAATTCTTCCTTTAACTGCAGTTTTATAGCTCTTTTCTTTTGACTAGTGTTTCACGGGAATAATTCCAGATGGGATTTAGCCTTGTAATTCATGAAAAAAGAATAAAATTCAGGGGGTTTTTGTCTATTAGTTTTGCTGGTTGTTCAGGGCTAGAGGAGGGGGGAAAAAAGTGGGAGAAACTGGTTTTATTTCCTTACTAATATATAGCTGAATTCCCAGGGGGAGTAGATCTGTGAAGTACTGTTTCTGCCATGTAGCACTCAGGGTTGGGTAGGGGAGGAGACAGGCTTTTTGTCTCTGAGAAATTTCAGGGGTTTGTACAATATGTTGCCTGGCTTGAGACAACGGTTCCAAACCCAAAATGTTCCTTATGGGATAATTCTGAAAAAGAAAAGGTCAAGTCAGTTAAAAATACTTATTTTTATTGTCCCTTTTTCATTTTTAGAGCCTTTTAACAAGGACTAGGGTGGATATTAATCTGAAGAGGCACTTTGTTTAAAATCCCTAATAGCTTATTGTGAAAATATAAGAAAATTTGATGATTTAGAAAATTGATTTGTGACATTACTGAAATAACAAAAAAGAATTTGCTTATCAAACAAAAAACTGATAACCTCTAAATTCTGCTTGCTTAGTAAAAGCCACCATCCTAGAAAAGAGAAATGGTCTCTTTTACTACTTTAGGAAAAGGAACATAGTGATTGCTGAACCAAGGTTTAACATCATAAAGTGTTCATGATGCAATTGAAAAACATAACCTCTTTTTCTAAACAGCTGGCCTCTGACCTTACTAGAACATGAAAGTGGAATGAAATCATGATCCAAAAATGTATGTAGTAGTAGTGGTAATAAGAAACTTCTGATAAGGCAGTGACTCGTGGCTGTGAGGAGCAGATGGTGATAGCCAGTCAAGCCCCTGCCGCAGCCCGTGAGGATCTGGTAGGATTTAGCGTGGCACTGAAAAGTGTCCTGAGGATGGTGAGAAGTCTGCTCAAAGTAAAACCAAATACCATGGGCTAACAGACAGACTCGTAAGGAAACCACTCAGCAGATCCAGCTGAAAGGTTACAGGATGAAAATGAGTAATAAATGGCAACTCTCCAGGAGTGGTGAGGGAATACTAAATGTGAAAATCAAGGCGTATCGTTGCCCTCTTTTGTGCCTCTTACTTTGTTAAAAGTGGAGCTGACACTGTGTGTCTTCTTTCTTTAAAGAGGTGAAGAATACTGATGTAAGAGCTTCCCCAGCAGTGCTCTCCTCTCTGGATTCCCCTTGCCCCCATCCTGTTGGGTAAGGGACACCAAGAGAAATGCAGCCACCCTCCAGTAGCCAGTCACTACAAGGAGATCTGCCTTATAATGTGAGTGAATGAGAAAACAAATACAGTTAGAGACAGTACTCACTTTTCATTCCCCTGCTTTGAGCCCCATAGCAGGAGCTTTCCAGCTTTCTCTTGCCCATGCCAGGCCAGGATGAGCTTTCTCCACACTCTGCCCCACAGAAGTCCTGATGCAAGACTTTCCATTGTCTGGTTAGGTTTTTTGTCCACATACAGATGCCCTTTGCCGTTGATGTTATGCTTGTTATTGTTCAGCTGGACATAAAGTGAAACAGACTTTCAGAAATCATTTACAGAAGATATGCTGTGACTATTGACATTTTCTGACAGCCTAATTTTTCTTGCAGACCTTCCCCTTTCCTCCTACCTCTCCCCACCTCCCAGTTCCTACCCTAGGAACAGCAGAAATGTATTTGGGAAAGTGAAAAGGTTATGAATCAAACTTTTGAGGTATTTTTTAATTGACCCTGGGTAGACTTGTAGATAGAGCTGATAGAAAGGTTGCAGATGTTCTGTATTAAAAAGTCTCTTTATTAAAAAGTCATCTTTATATTAGATGATGCTGTATCTTGCATGTAGTGATTGAGTAGTCTCCTGTGGAAACATGCATTTACCCCTAGTACCTACAGAGCAGTTTCAGTTATGGACATATTTCATCTGTCCCTGAATTAACCTGAAAAGTCTATGGGTAACCAGATCCCTCGAATGGAAGAGCTGGCTTGATGCTTGTTTAAAGATAAAGAACTTCTTTTTTTAGTACTAAAACTTAACAGGTTTGTTCTGAAATGAAGCCTCTGGTATTTCACTTGGAACCATAGTCTTCATAGACTTAAAAGCCCAGCATGTAATGTAGAGATTTTGTTCCAGTTACATTTTTTTGTAGTTTGCCCCATGAAGTATAGACCAGTTTGGGGCAGGGCTGTTCCTGGGGGGTTTTTTTGGTTGGTTTTTTTTTTGGTTGGTTGAATCATGAACAAGAATGGTATTAAGCAAAATTGACTATGGACATTTGCAGTTTCATTAAAAAATGGGTAATATTGTCAGAGAAGAAAAACAAGAAATTCTAGAAACTTTTGTTAAAGAATACTGTTATTTTCAGCACTTTGGAGCAAAATAGTATAAACTGAGGTTGAGTTTTTTTTTTTTGGTGGTTTGAATCATGACCAAGAATGGTCATTAAGCAAAATCAACTATGGACATTTGCAGTTTCATTAAAAAATGGGTAATATTGTCAGAGAAGAAAAACAAGAAATTCTAGAAACTTTTGTTAAAGAATACTGTTATTTTCAGCACTTTGGAGCAAAACAGTATAAACTGAGGTTGAGTTTCAGGCTAGAAGAGTGCTAACTTCAAACCTAGTTTGAGGGCTTTGTTACAAGCTGACCCCTACCATATAGTTGAGAATCATTAATACTGCAGACTATTTTACTCACATTATGTGCAAACATCATTTGCCTTTTAAAACAGAAACAACAAAAAAAAAAACCTGCTTCATTTTTAATGGTGTAATCTTTTAATAATAAGTGGCTGAATTATATCTGTAATTCATTACCCTCTCAGCTGTTAGATGAATGGGATATGTTATGGTTTGTCATTATTCTCCATGGTGGCAAGGACAGGCTGGGGGTTTAAATTGCTTTCTACTGCATGGGCTATAGACATGTTGATGACTTGCTGTGAGATTGCATTTAGTTCCAGGATCTCTGGTGCTTCAGAGTGTAATGCAGGCAGTTGCCATGATGAACAAAAGCTTCTGGTGGTTTAGGGAGGTAGACTAGAAGTAAAAGGAAAGAGCAAAGAATGAAAAAAAAATAATATTACTTTCTTTTGCAAGTGACTAGTTGAGTACAGAGGAAAAAGTAATAAGTTTATGTCAGGAAGAGAACAAATATAATAGTTGAAATATTATATGGACATCTCTAAATGAGTGTGTGTGTAGATATATAATGTGAAATACAGTATGATCTTAACATTGTTATGTACATACTTATGGCTGCACTGGCTCATTACCCATTGCATCAAGGATGCTCAAGTGTTTATTATGCTATTTACCAAATTATAGCTATTTCCTGAACAGCCAGCCTCCACTGAATGTACTTGTATTCTGTCCATCTTTGATAATGAAGCCTGCACTTTAGGGCAGAAACATAGCCTGGCAATGATCAGCAGGAAATAAGAGAGAAATAGATACTCTCTTTAGCTTTACTGTTTTATGTTGTTTATTTGCTTCTCTGAAGTATCCGTTTAGCGAACTTGGGCAGCATAGGTCAGGCAGCTGCATTTCTTGGTGGATATTAGGAAGTGGGCTGAATAGCAAACAAATCTTGACAAAGTTTTATATAGTGTTTTGCTTTGCAGCCACATGCTGTCTTAGGGGAGTGTTGTAATCATTTTAATTTTAAAAAATCAGTATACTATTTTATAAACACGTTATTTATTGCAGTTCTCAGTACCTAAGATGGATTATACAGAAATAAAACTATGATGGGAGGTAGAGGGCTTCAAAGTTATAGTTCAGATATATAGTTATTATATTTTATGTATATATATAAAACTACAGAATAGTTTCTGACAATTCAGGCTGTTCTGCATGGAAACTCTCCCCCAGGAACAGGGACACTGCCTTTTGAGGACAGGCTCTGCCACTGCCACCTCGTTGACCTTGAGGGTGGTTTGGGTGGTAGTGTGTGTCCAGGCTCTCATCTG
>NW_008626231.1:0-34653 GCF_000691845.1 Merops nubicus
GTCGGTGCCCGCGGTGCTGCTGGCACCTGCCTTCCACCCCGCGCCGGTACCGCGGCGAAGCCGCAGGGACGCTTAATGCGGTGTGGAACTTGAGCTAACGCCATCTACTCGGGCTGCTTGGGTGCGCTCAGCGCTGCCGCATTCCTACGGCCTTCAGGGTGCAGTGAGTGGCCCCGGGGTGTCCCAGGCATGAGAAAAATGTACGTGTTGTCTTCACCTTCTGCACGGAGGGTGATTAAGCAGGCCAGTGGGAAGTGCTGGTGTGGGGACCCAGAATGTCTGCAGCTTGCTCAAGTCAAGCAGTTATACGTGAGAAAGTGGGGGAAACACACCAGCTCCTCACCAGCAGAAACGGTGCTTCTCAGCTTCCCCTTTGGGAACGTGCTGAAGTATGGTATAATGGCTAGTGATGGATACTAGGGCATGTTTACATGTATGTCTGAATCTTCTAGAAGAACAGAACTGATAATGAGTGCTACATAATAAATCAAACTACGTTGTCTCTAGCATGTGAGGCACCTTTGTCCAAGTGGACTTCTGGAGAACTTTGTTGCTACTGCATGTCTTAGTGTTTATGGGTAACTGAGTGATTTTCTGGTGCTATGGTAACTTGGAAAAGATGTGAAGACAGCCTCTCATGAGAAAGGAGTGTGACCTTTTCCCTTATCAAGCCACTCCTGTACTGCAGTGTGTGCAATGAGCAAGGTAAATTGCTATGAGGAGCAGAGTCCAGGCAGACTGACTTTCTGGTGCTGAGCTCAGCCTGAAGGTCGTCCTTCTGGATCTCAGTAGCCTGGACACAGCTGTTTCTTGTTCTGCCTTTGGCCCTTTATAAAGCCATATTTAGATTCTGCTGCAGGTTGCTGCTCATAGAGGAAGCATCTTTTAATTTATGTAGATTGCCAAGTTACTGAAGGGTAGGAGCTCTTTACCAAGCTGTGCATTGGTAGCATAGACGAAGCAAATCAGTACTGCCTGTTGCCTTGTGGGAATAAAGGAACAGGATGATTTTGACCTGATTATAAGTGAAGTCTTATAATTGCTTAATCATTGTCAGGTGGAAAAAGGATTAGCCCTGGGTTTGAATCTGGAGTCCTCTGTGACTTAAGTGGTAAGCTTATTGTTGACTAAGTTATGTGTATTTGTGTGTCTATCGGCGTTGGGTTTAAAGTCTGCCACATCGCTAAAGTTCCTGTTCGTTGTGGCACATCCGAATCTTGAAACCGCTTCTCTGAAAGTAGCTGAAAAGGGGAGGGAATGGGGTTTCTTTCAGGAACATGTGACTCCTTAAACCTGAAGGTGGCAGCAGTTATAATCTGTCTCAGCTAATGCTAAATGCATCTTTAGGTGTGTCATGTGGGAAGAAAGAGGCTGTTATTTAGATTAGTTCTAAATGGAGTTCAGCTGCATGCAGTTATCCAGTTCGGGTAGATTGTGGAAACTCTTAAAATTTAGTCGTTGTTTGTCAGGCAGGCATGATGTTATGAAAATCCAAACCTTGATACTGCTTCCTAACAAGGTGCTGACTAGCTGAAATATTGACCTGGGGAAAATATTAATATGGAGTGTAAAAATCTGTATAAGTGAACTAGGAAGCAGCATAGTAAGTAGGAGAAAAAATGCCTTTCCAAGGAAGCAGGAAATACTTTCTTGCAATAGATGTTAATGACAGTATTCTTCCTTTTCTGGTCTCCTTAAATGTTTGTAAAGTATTCTGTGTTGCTTCTTGAACCTCACTAATTGTTAAATGCTATATCCTCATTTTAACAGACTAAGTAGAATTTTAGGTAAACACAAGTTTTGTTTAAATGGTTGTTAAGCTTTGCCTGATGGGCTTGCTTTTGCAGTAAGCTCCTATACTGAATTTAGTCCGTAGAATGATGAGGAAGGAGAGTAAGGATGGGATACAGTAAAAATGAAACATGCCCTCAAACCCCTCCCCAACTGATAACACTGCACAACTTCCTTCAGCAGCTATTTTTGTACTTGCTTTTTGTCGGTGAAGTAGCTTCGGGATTTGATCTGTAGCAAGAATCTTGATTTGTTTCATGGAAGAATGTTAGACTGGTGTGTCTGTGCCATGGTGTTTGCTGTCAGGAAGCTCTTAATTTCCTCGGGCTGGTGTATAGTACACTGCATAGCATCAAAGCACCAGTGGTGGTTAAAATAATTTATTTTGCCAGTTAGAAGAACTTGCTTGCTGAATTATGTTCCAGCCTTACCTGTGCTCTGCTCCCTAAAGGAAGGAACTAATGTTAATTCTATGGTGGTTTTCATAATCAGACCACTACTTGAATAGCTAGTTAAGTTTCTTGCAGATGAGGTAAAACTTAGTGCTGACCTGCAAGGACTTGGGTTTCCTATTGAGATATGCAGAGAATTAAATTCCTGTCTGGTTGTCTGCTCAAAGCATGATCTAAACTAATGTAGATGGGTTTTTCTGTGGGTGGCCTGTGCTGGGTCTGATCCTGTGTACTTGGCTTCTTTCCAGACTTCCCACTAGTCGTGGAGCTGATATCAACCTTACATGGTCTGCTGTAAACAGTGGTGGTCTGTAACTGTAGTCAAGAAATGTGGGTCACAGAAGTTAACACCATCTCAGCAGTACAGTGTTCAGGCTCATTGCACCCTCGCTGCACAGGCTGGGGAATTACACCACTGTCTTGCCTCAGTAACTAAAGAATCAAAATAATTGCTGTAAGCAAACAATGTTCATCCTTGTATTTCAACTCTGTGGTTTTGCTTTCTCTTACAAAGAAGTACCTGTACTGACACCTTTGTAAGCCTGAGGAGGTGGCCTTAAATACAGCTCACTAGTATTTGGAGGAAGCATCCTTCCCTGAGAAGATGTTTTGGAAACTTTGTATTTTCTATTACTGTGTTTCCTCTAAATGTTCCTTGTAATTTTTCATGTGGTTCACTTGCCAGCACTAAGCACTCTGTTCTGTGGTTTGTTTGTGAATAGATCAGGGGTTCATCATCTGAAAATTTAATGCAGCTTTAATAGTGGTAAGCTGAAGAGAAAATCCTTTGCAGCTACTCTGGTGGACTTCCAAACCTGCAAGAATTGGGAATCGATTGTGCTGTGAAGGAGAAAATGCAGCTTGCTTCTAATGCTTGGCTAATGACAAGTAAGATTCTCTGAAAAAATAACAGAAGTGACTGGATAAAAGTGGGAAACTTGCATGTTGAAGGAAGACCCACTCATCTTAAAATATACTTTCTCTGGAGGAGAGAAATGGGTCACTGGAGAGTCAAGCCAGTATGTTCTTTGCCCTCATATCTGAAACAACTAAGAATATGTCCACATCAAACTATGGTGCAAATATACTGTCAAAATACAAAGAGTGAACCTTCTTTCTAGCACTTCTGATGAATGAGCTCAGTTTTAGTGTTTGAGGTGGGATTTGTAATGTAAAGCTGCATGAGGAATTGACACAAACTTATCTGGCAAGTGCTGAAGGGTTTCTAGGGGAGGTCTGTCTGCGAAGGGTGGGAACAGTGGTAGAAGAACCAGAGTTGTTAGGCCTAAAAAGGGCTTGGGGGGCGTTGGGCAGAGACAAAATGAAAATCATGAAGTCCTGTACCAGCTCTTAACCCTTCACTGGAAGAAGTGTGTGCCTGAAGGGGAGATGCTGAGAGAAATTAACATCGTCCTGGAGTGCTGCTGCCCCCTCCTTTACAGACCCTGTTCCGTTGCTGTCAGACTGGTGTTTTGGGTTGATAAAGCTTAGTTTTTTCCAGGAACCTTTGGGTCAACTGATGCAGAATTCACCACTCTATAACCTGATAATTCAGAGGGGTTACTCTGATACACTTCAGTTTTACAGAAATTAGTACAAGCTGAACCTGAATCTAAAAGGAGTAGGAGTTTGTTGCGAGAGTGATGTTCTTAAAGTCCTGTAAAAAGAAAAAAGTAATTTATAACTGGGGAACAATTGAGTCCTTTCCATTCTGTAGAACTCTGCAGTTTGTTAGTGGGATAAATACATGCAAACTTTATCAGAAAAGTTTCTCTCTGCTATTCTGAGCTAAATGTCTTTGAGTATTAAGTTGCTGCTTGTTCTGATTTTCTGATTTTGAGCATTTCAGCAAGTGGTGTTCTAGTTAATTGTTGACTAAGCCTTAGCTGTCACTGTTGTGGATTCTGCAAGGTTTTTAAGAACAGGCTATTCTGCTGCTTTGTAGCTGAACTTCAGTGGGGAGGATGCTGATGTACTTGATGCTAGCTAGCATCCCAGTGTAGTATCTTAACTTGCTCTGCTAGAGATCTTTGGTTACTGAACTAGACTAATAGTTTTTGCCAACTGTGGTAGTTTTACTATCTCTGTTCTGCCAGAGTATTATTAAAAAGCCTTGGTGAAAACAGTCTTGTACTGTTCAGCACTATATGAATTGTCTGCATATGGAAACCCTCATTTGGTATGGAAGGAATTTTCTCTGCATTGTGACTTTTTTAGGTCTTTAATAGTGGTATAGCAGGACATTCAGAAGACAATGTGCATAAGAACATAAGAATTGTGTAACTTGACTGTGGACATGTTGCTGCCAAGTAATGATCAAAATTCAATGACATCTACTGTAATGGCTTTGTGTCTAAATTTCAGAATCCTTCTTAAAAGGAAGTGAAACCTGATAGGTCTCTAAAAGGTGCCTCACTTGACCATCTCTAAAGGCAAGCACTGTCAATGACAAAATAAACTGTCATAGTTCAATCCTACTCATTGTTTTCAGTACCAAAGGTCATAAGATTGCATTTGCAGTGTTCTGGAGAAAACAGTGATGTGCTTGGATTCCATGGTGTATTTTTGACTTTAGTTATCCCTTGTACCATTAGTTGTATCATTGGAATTATCACTCTGCTCTTAATCGAGAAAGGATTTGGTTTCCAAGTTTATGATTTTATTTTAAATAGTAACACAATACTTATTAGATTCTCTGATCAGCTAGCTTCTGTTCTTCCAGCCATTTGAGCTATTTCTGTATTTATGGGCATGAAGCCATACACTTAAGTGATTCCATTCAAACCTTTTACATAACATTAGTACTTGTGTATTCCTTTACAGCTCAGCATGATAGAATTTAATAAACTTTGTAGTGAATGTGGCTGATGACAATTTTTAGTGGGCTGTCTGTTAAGCATGAAACAGTTTTTGTGGAGTATATAAGGCTTTGTACACTTTCTGCTTGCTTAGTGTCAGTAAATGTAAAGCTGTCCAAAGCACAACTGGAAGAGTAAGTCTCTGTCACCCTTGGTGCCAGCCCTCCTCCTCAAGCTAAATTAGGTTGGTATTGTGTTCTGCCAAGAAACTCTCAGTGGAGTATTCTAGTCTGTTCCTAGAATTACAGCAATGTATTAGCCAGTATTTCCAAATGCATTTAACTTTTGGGGTGGAAGGAAATTGGTGTAATATTAAAAACGCCTGAGCAAAAACTTGGAAGCTTTAATATTCTGTAGACTTAATCTACTTGAGTTTAGTATAAAGTCCTTTGTTTTCCTGTAATTACTTAAATTGTAGATTGTTTATACCTCTATGCATCTGTCTCTCTGGAAAATTCTGTGGATAGGTGATAGAAGCCCGAGTGTATGTAGTAACTTTGGTTTGGTTAATAAGTATTCTTCCTTTTCTCTTCCATGCCCACATTTTAATCGGATGCAATAGCTATTTACTCATGTGGCACTGAGCAGATGCAGGGGCTAGGGGGAGAGAAAAGGGAAGGAAATGCAGAATTGTCATTCTCAAAACAGTACTAATTTGGCTAGTGGTGGCATTTCCTGCTGTGTGGAACCATGCATATGATAAGCAGTTCAGAGTTGGCAGTCTGCTTCTGCTCAAGGTGGGTGACATACCACGTGAAGTGGAAGTTTTAGTGTCCTTAGTGGGGTGCAGCATGTTGATGGCATCTTAGCTGCTTTAGTGGTGGTATTTCCTGCTGTGTGGAACCATGCACATGATAAGCAGTTCAGATATGCTCAAGGTGGGTGACAAATACCCACGTGAAGTGGAAGTTTTAGTGTCCTTAGTGGGGTGCAGCATGTTGATGGCATCTTGGCTGCTTTACAGTATCTAAAATGCCAGAATTCAGTGTTTGAATAACGTTTCTTTTTACTTTTTGCAGGAGCTCTCTCGGGTGTGACTTAACCCTGTCAGTAGCTCTGTAGTAAAAGAACCTATATAGCTACCACGAAGTGCTTTAAAACTAGTTATTTGCAGTGTTTAACTCATGAACTAGAAACTGAAGATTATAATTTTAAGCTGTTCCTGTGATCTGTCAACTGGAATGGTTCTTCAGCTACTCTAATCGCTTGTGTGGCTTTTTTTTTTCAGGTGTAGGCAATGGTTTAAGAGCTACATAAGTCATAAAAACAGCAAGCTTCATAAGCTCAGGCTTTCTGTGGAAGCTCCCCTCCTCTGATAAATCCCTTCCACCTGTTTTGCCAGGGAATGAAATGTTGGGTTTAATTCCTTTCTAGGTAAAGCTTATCAATTGTGTTGTGTTTTTTTTTGTGGTGGGATGCAAGTTTCTAGATGATGAGAATTCGTGGAATGTGTTCTTCTCTCCCCCTTCCTATTATGGGAAGAACTCTTTGAACTTAAAAGATTTGTTCAGATGAAGAAGTGGTGATACAGCTACAGCAGTTGGAAACACTTGTGCACTGCTCTTCTGCCTCTGCAGTTGCACACTTGTTTGCCTTCCTATGCAGATCTGCTCTTTCCCCTGACACAGTACCAAGATGTGCTGGTGTCTTCTCCAGCACTGTCTGGGGAGGGTCATAGCAGTCACATATGTTGCTTGACCAGATAAGGACCATGAACTGACCAAATAAAAAGGCAGATGAAGATGCTTCAGTGGGCAACTACGTTAATAAAAGCTTGGTTTGGAAAGTGCCTTGAGGGACTATATAATCTAGCCTCCTAGCTTTGCTATGTCCACTATCACCTCTAGTAGAAGTTTAACAGGTTCTTAAAGATTTACAGCATTGGAGACCTGATAGCTTTGCCAAGCAGTCTAAAATGTGTTTATCTTCTCTTTTGAGAGGTGTTACTGATCTGTAATCTGAGTCTGTTTTCTTCAGCTAAGACCTGTTTCTTCTGAAAAATGCCTTTCTCTGAGGGCTTGATCAATCCTGAGGAAAAAACTTCTTACCTGTTATGCTGAAGAAACTGCATGTAAACAGCATCACTGCATTTCATGTTTTGAATCCTGCTTCCAGGGCTTTCTTGCCTTTCTCACTTCAGATTTTTCTCCAGTCAGTTTTTCTTTGAGGTGCAGTGCCCAAAAAAAAGGGCTTTCTTGCCTTTCTCACTTCAGCTTTTTCTCCAGTCAGTTTGTTTTCTTTGAGGTGCAGTGCCCAAAAAAGTATGTAAGACTTCAAAATAAGTCTTGCTGTGGCAGACTATTTTGCAGGCTCTGTGTGTGTATACCAGCCCTGTTTGGTGCTTGACTTACTATATAGAATTGTCACTGGTTTATGTTTTGGACTGTAAGCTGCAGTTATTTAAGATCTCACTTGGAATTGTGGCCTAGGCAGATTTTTTTTTTGGTAGCTAGCTAGTTCTTTATTAAGGTCTGTCTTAGCCCTGGTGTCCTGTGGATCCAGTGATGAGACATCTGTGTTCCTGCAGCAGACCTGCCACTGGGCTTGTGTTGACTTTTCTCCTTCCCATACCACTGGCTGAGGA
Source organism: Merops nubicus (assembly GCF_000691845.1). NCBI lineage: Eukaryota > Metazoa > Chordata > Aves > Coraciiformes > Meropidae > Merops > Merops nubicus. The sequence goes on from NW_008626231.1 coordinate 7,686, forward strand.
AGCCCACAGCTTGAACTTGGATTGCAGCTGCCTGCTAGGAGATATTAATAGTAATCATCAGCTCTGGAATTACCAGTAATCATCCTGTCCACTCGGGCACTGCAGCAGGGCAGCTTTGTGCAAGATCTGTCCTTTTTCTAGATTTGAAGTCTTGTAATTCCTGAATTTGGCTAGTCTTCTGAAGGTGACAATAAGCAAACATTTTCCTTTCCCTTCTGTTAAAAAACTTCAGGTCTGTGCTCCAAACAGTGCTGTTTTGGGACAGATTAATATTCTTTCATTGAATCTTAGCTTTATTGTGATTTTTGAAAGTAGATGAACTGTCCTATCTGGAACTTCACAGAAAGATTCAGCTTGAGGCACTTATCTGCCACTGGTAAACTTCAGTGTTTTGGGCTGAAATTGTCCAAGCTGTAACTGGTAATAACTTCATAGTGGAAATTGCCTGCAGCTTTAGCTGATCATGTGTTTTAGCTCTCTAAGGGAGCTCTCCTTGTGCCTGTAAGGAGGGACCAGACTGTAGGTCAGTTAACAGACTATAGATCATTTAACAGAATAGCTGAAACTTAAATGCTATCTAAAAACTGGTGGGAGTTGGGTGTATGATTTTCTACTCTAGATCATGGAAACCATTGTATGTAATAGAGGCATTTTTTTACTACCAGTGCAGCATTAGGTAGTAAGATACCACAAGTGCTAGAAGGCAAGCATAAGTAGCTCACACAGAGCAGGTAAGGTAGCAAGTAGGTGTAATGTGACATTTAAGAAAACAGGGAGGGCAGTACTGACTGTGTCAGGGTGGCTTGCTCAAATTAAAATTTTGCTGCTGTTCTCACCCTTTTCTAGGACATACAGCTGAAACTGGATGAGGAAATCATGCAGTCTCTCTTGATTCCTAACAGACTAGTTAATTAAGCACTTGTAAGACTGTTAATCTCAATTCTGCTGAAGAAAATTCTGCAGTTATTCTAGAAGGGACCTATTAGGATTTTTCCTGCCCTTGTCTAGGATGTGCTATAGTTTAGTGGAGAATTAAAATTGAGCAAGTAAGCAGTTGAGGGTCTGGTGCCTCTAAAGATAACTTTTTTTCTTATGACACAGCTAGGGATAGCTTTTTCCAATGCCTACAGGTTGGGTTTTCTGTCTACAGTCACTTTTATTGCTCACTGTTTTGCTGAGTGTTATACATTTAGGCATTTGCCTAACCTCAGATTGTTAAGACTTTTTCCTTGGGAGCAGAGATGACTACAGCATTTCACAGTGACTTTTTAATTATGACATTGATATTGGTATCTCCTTGGTGTACCTCTTTCCTGTAACTTTCCCTGGAAACTTGAGGATTGCCTTACAAGGGTTCCTGTTACACTATCTGGGTGTCTCATTGATGTGTATCAGTCAGTAATACTTGCACAGATGAGTCTTAAGGCTTACATGAGCATACTGCAAAAGCACTGGTGTGCTGTGATGCAGCAGTACCTACTGTAAGCAAGCTGTTAATTTGTGTGTCTTGGCTTGTTTTAGATCTTAGCAGTGCAAGTAGCTTGTATATCACAGTGGTAATAATGTAGATCTTAGTGTCTCTTCTCCTCTACAAAGTTTTGTCAAAGTGTATCATGTGTTGTGAGACTGCAACACTTTGAAGGCTTAAAGGGATATTATGAGAATCACTGTGAAACTGGAAATGTATATTCATGTAAAATATTTCTAAATAACTTCTGAGTAACCATAGTTAACTAAGCATGCCATTGACATCTTACACCAAGACCTGAAACAGCTTTTTTCCTCTAGACAAGAGAAATCAAATTGCCACCTAGGCATTCACAAATATGTTTCAGCAGATACCATGCATGGTACGCTAGCCTGTGTCCATATGTGTTTTAGGAAATCTCCTTGGAATATCTGAAGTCCATATGGCTATGTATGATGAAGATATCTTGAAAAATCCCTTCTATTTGGCCATTCAGAAACGGCGTCCTGATCTGTGCAGCAAAGTTGCAGAACTCCATGGTATTGTAAGTATCAATAAGTAGATCTGAAACTGCTTATTAAAGAAGTAGCTAAATTAACTTAAACCATATGCCTGCTATGTCACATGTAATGATTAGTGCAAGCCTACAAAACTTGGAAGTGAAGCAGAGGAACTTCTAGCTTAAGTTGCTTCTTTACTACTATGGACTTCTTGATACATGGCAAGGATCATGGTTTAACTCCAGCCAGCAGCTAAGCACCACACAGCTGCTTACTCCCTGCTTCCTCCTGCCCTCTCTGGTGTGGTGGGAAGGAGAATTGGGAGGAAAAGGTAAATCCCTGTGGGTTGAGATGAGGACACCAATAGAGCAACATAAAGAAGAAACAACAGTAATGATATACATGGTGAGTGACATACAGTGCAATGTGCACTGCTCTGGGCACCACTTGCCAGCCTACAGCTTGCTCAAATCACTTGCCTTTCCTGACAGCCAGCCCTTGATTTGTAAAGTGGGCATGATGTCAGTATGGTTTTGAATATGCCATGAGCTGATTTGGTTTGCTATCCTGGCTGTGGTGCCTCCCAGCTTCCTCTTGAAAAAATTAACCCTACCTAGCTAAACCCAAGGCAGCATGATAGTAAAATCTCAACGTTGGTGGCGTTTCTTAACTTGGCAGGAAGCTTATTTTCTTTGCTGTAAACTAAACTTACATTTTCTCCCACTTGCTTGTGACTTAAAATGGGATTGACCTTTTGAAATTCTGGTGGTCAATTGATAATTTCTTGACAGCATTTTACACAGCAAAATAAAGCCGTTAAACTGAACTGGAATAAACACTCCAGTCCTTAAGATCTTCTGATCTGGGTATTCTGCAGTTAGTTTTCATCCAGAGTTCAGTGTTTGGAGACTCCATTAAACCTGGAGGTTTTAATTACCTGATTATAAAGACATGAATGGGACAGAGTTCTTTCAGTTTTCTATTACTTCAGTTGGTGATGTGTTTATCTGAAATGCTAAAATCTGTTCACCAGTTCTGTCTGTGTTCTAACACCATTTCCAAAAGCTTCTGAGTACTGGTGAAACTGTTTGCTTCATGTTTCTCTTCCTTGTCAATGAGTTGTGTTTTTGAGCATGCATACAGTGTTTGTTGTATTCATAATGTATTGCTTTCTAATTTTCTCAAAACTTCCAATCTGTTGGTGTGCAGTAGACCCAAGATGTTTCTTCTCTTAGATTTTTTTTTTCTGTCATGGATTTTATTTTAGTTTAAAAAAACTTTTCACTTTTATTAGCTGCCTAACTTTAAGTCATTCATGTGACTGATGCTAAGTAACTTAAGATTTCATCTCCTTTTCCTAGTATTGTTTGCTTTGTATAAATCTGTCATTCTTTTTCAGATAAGTGGCTAAATGAAACTTAGAGGTTAATCACAGGACTGTCTATCAATGGCTTTTAATTATTTAAACAAAAGCACCTGTAGTTGCTGTACATCTGCTAGGACATATTTATAAGCCAGATTCAATTGCTAGCATCTAAAAGGCAAAAGCTATTCGTGTTTAGTTGATGATAAATTACATTTCTCTCTAAAGCATGGTCTAACTTTTTTAGGTGTTAGTTCCATGCAAAGGAAGCCTTTCAAGCAGCAGTCTTTCTACCTGCCAGTTTGAATCTTATGTTCTGAAGCCGCTAGAAGAAAATTTTCAGACCTTAAATGGAAAGGTATATCTGTTTTGATATCTAAATGTAGCCTGGGGACACTCCAATAAATGATTTGCTGCAGTTGATGACTGACAGTGTGAACTAATGGTTACAGGAGAAGTAGCTAGGAGGTAGAGCTAGCTGGCAAAAGCTGTATGGTGCCCACCTAAGCCAGAGTTCAGGGATACACTGCTTTCCAGCAAAAGCTGTATTTTGTTATGTACACAAGAATAATTGTCCTGTTCAGATGGTAACACTGCCCTGGATTTCAGCATACTACTTTGTAAACTCATCTGTGTTTTGTGGCTCTGAAGAACTTTGTTGTGTGGCAGAAGGGCCTTTATCACTTAGTCAAGAAGTGTCTCTAGCTTTCAGGCAAATAGTAACCTGCCTGTATATATTGTATGCAGATGCAAGTTCACTAAGGTGGAAGACAAAATTATAATGATATTGAGTTGTATCTGAAGCCTGATGTGTTAGTTCAGTAAGCAGAGTAGAAATGAACAAAGCAGCAAGCCATGGTAACCAATGCTAACGCTGCATTTTTCCACTTGGAATTTTGTAGTACATTCTGATTTGCAGGCTGTCATCTAGATCTTCCTACTGCAGATGTCCTTACTGGAGTTACTTGAGAAGATAAAGCTGAGTGTAAGAAATGTAGACAAGATGTGTGGTGTCTTTCTCAGACTGGACTTAGGCCCCAATTCTAAATTGTTCTTTAATTTCCCTTCTGCTAAAAGTGCTCTAAAATCTGGAAATAGTCACTTGGACCTTGGAGGTTGTCTGAAGCCTCCTCTAATAGTAGACCTGGAAAGCAAGTAGGTGTAAGCATGGTTTGGCTAGGTGTTGTAGACTGATGGAGCCTGTTTCTGTGTCTACACAGCACAAGAATATGAAGTCTCTTGAATCTGGGGCTTTTTTGTCTTCCAGGATTCTCATTCCCTGGAAACGTAACTCTGCAATGCAGAAGCCAAAGAGTAACTTTCTTCTGGTGGAGTTTTGACCTGTGTTTTTGTTTCATTTCAGGAAATCTTCATACAAGGAAACCTCATTGTTTTAGGAACTGGTTTTAATTATCATCTCTCAGTACCTGTTCTTTTTGAGGAAACATTTTACAATGAAAAAGAAGAAAGCTTTAGTATATTGTGCATAGCTCATCCACTGGAAAAAACAGATTGCTCAAGTATGTATTGCAGTGTTCACTTGGTGGTCTTGTTTCTGCAGTGAGTGGATTAGTAGGTTTGATACACCTAATGAATTTACTTCATTCTGAAAATTGTTGGCTTGGTTGAAAGCTCCTGGCACTTATTAGCCTGCTGGGGCACACGTTGCTGTGCTGCTGGAGACAAATACTGGGTTGCTGCCAGGCAAACTCAATTCTGTAGTGTCTAAGCCCCAATCTCAGCACTAAAAATGACCTGTAGAATACTTGATCTGACATGATTTTTTAGTGATGTTCAGTTTAGCGTTGACTCCTTAAAGGGTTTTAGCCCTAGGAAGTGACATGTCTTGAGATGCAAGGTGGGTGCACAAAAAGCTGGATGGGTAAATTCTTTCACCATCAGTTCATCAGTGGTTAGAGGTATTGCATAGTTATGTAGCAGCTCTTCTGGTGGTGGTCTGTCTCATGAAGGTAAATGTGTTAATTTTTGTCCTGGTACTGAAAGTGCTCTCTATAAGGCTGAAACATTATTTCCAAACCTACTGTTAAAGCTGTGAATGTAACAGGGTTTCCTTGAGAATGTAACAGTCTGTTTACTAATTAAAAGGAACAGAAGCTTCTAAAACATGCTTTTTCTGGAATGAAAACATCTAGTCTTCCCAAATAACATGAGAATACCCATTTGAAACAAATGATGAGAAAATGAGGTAATACTAGGGCAGTGTGAAAATGGTACTGAGGGAAGTGGGAAAGTTGTTCTGAAAAAAAAAAGCTGGCATACATACAGGCTCTAAATTCTATAAATATTAATCTAAATCTAAAAAAAATTGTACTTGTGGTGTTCCTTTTTGGCCATTACTTAATGTAGTTGTATAACCATCTTTCAGAAGTGAGGTAATCTATAATTTTAAAAAGTACATTGAAATGAAAGAGATCTAAGCTTGTTATTAGTTGTGTGCCTTTGCAAATGAAAGGCTTGCCTAAAAAAAAAGGCAGGAAAAGCAATATGAATTTTAAGTGAGGGATCCAATTGTCTTATTCAGAAGGAAAGTGCATTTGGATTAATGGTTGTGTGAAGCTATTTGGCTCTCCCATTCAGAGAGTGCATCTAAATAAAGAATAGGTTATGTAGAAATCCAAGATGGGATTTTGACAGCTTGCTCCCAGCATGCTGACTTTCTGCATGGCCATTTAGTGACTCCTGTAATGTGCTTTTCTGCTTTCAAGCTTGACTTGCACTCAGATTATGTGAATATGCCAATATATTATCCGAGGGTAAAAAAAACCCAAGTGCAATCAGTTTCAGCTATTCCAGATAAATACTTGACATAAAAGGAAAAGAGCCTGCTCTAAATGTGGTGCATTAAACTCTCTTAATTAAAAGCAGTACCTTCAGTTAAAAATATAGTAAGCTGAATTGGTGTTTCATCACACACAAGTTAGCTTGTGACAGAAAGTACTTTATGCATATGTATTAAACCTTTGTGTTAATTCTTGGTTTTCATTTTAGGTGAATCTGCAACTTCATCAAATGCTGATTCTCTTAAAAATATTGAAGATGTTAGAGGATTCTTGGGAAGGCACTGTGAGAGATTTGATAAATACATAGGATCTTTCTATAGAACATTTAAAGAACATGAGAGGAAAAGCCTCCGTCACTACATAGTCAGTGTCTTGCTTCTTAATGTTTAATTTACTAAATGTAATTTGCTTCACTGCTTTGGATGTCTCTTGTCTTACTGAGCTTTTCTTTGTCAGAGGAATCTAGAATTAAGGAAGATGGGAAGGGAGAAAGTAGAATTCTTAACTGTAAATACCACATCTTAACTATTAGGTAAAGACAATTTTCCTAGTGAAAAATCTTACAATAGTGAACACTTCTGAGGCAGGGAAGGATTCTGTTTTTATTCTTTGTTGCTTCAAGTCAGATTAACCTGAATCTGATTGCTCCTTTCCTTTTCTCCTCCCCTTCAGGATTCTGTCAATGCACTTTATACCAAATGTCTCCAGCATCTTTTGAGAGATTCGCACTTGGTAAACACTTACTCCAATAAATATGTGGTGCATGGTGCTACTTAAGCAATAAATGATCTAACTTTCTATTGGTGTTTGTGTGGCTTTCCTTTTCTAGAAGATGCTTGCAAAGCAAGAAGAGCAAATGAATCTGATTAAACAAGCAGTTGAAGTAAGCATCTGAAATGAAGTAAAATAATTAGCAAGCTATTTTTAACTCTCCCTTTCATGCCTGAAGTACTGGTGTTTTTTTTTTTCCTACAGATGTATATCCACCATGCTATTTATGATCTAGTCTTTAAGTATGTGGGGACTATTGAGGCAAGTGAGGTAAGTTTGTCTGATAGTTAAAGATTAGTAATACATGAATCACTGGATTTTAAAAAACCTGTTCCTTTCTATTCATTAGGATGCTGCTTTTAACAAAATTACAAGGAGCCTTCAAGACCTACAGCAAAAAGACATTGGAGTGAAACCTGAGTTCAGGTGAGAGCTGATTGTGGACTCTTTGAGAAGTCATTAAGATCTTGTCTTAAATAAGTCTGAGGCCAGGCAAAAAGTGTCTTCTATCAGGCAATAGGAAGTTATTATTATACTTAATTCCTTTGAAATGAAGAAGTAAAGACTTGCAAGTGCTATATTAGGGCAGTCTTTGCACTGATTGTTACCTCATTTAGTTTTATATTCCTATGCTTCACTCTCCATCTACCAATATGCAAGTGTACTTGGAGTAGAGATGGGAATATTTTAATACCATTCTTCATTTCAGCTCTGAAGAAGTTAAAACTTGGGTTTTGAACATCTTGCACAGGAAATCTGTATGCTAACCATTTCTTTCCCATTAATTTGTAGTTTTAATATACCACGTGCCAAGCGAGAACTGGGTCAGTTGAACAAATGTACTTCTCCTCAACAGAAGCTACTTTGTCTACGAAAGGTGGTTCAAATTATTATGCAGTCTCCTAGCCAAAGAGGTCAGTAATTAGTGAACTAATAATTTAGTACCTTTTTCTTAACCGGTACACAGAACCTTGGTGTATATAAACCATCTGTTTGAATAGTACTTGTGGATTAAACACAAGCCAGAGTCAGTCAGCCTTGCTGGTCTCTAAACAAAGCAAAATGGAGGCAAGATAGACACATCAGCATTGTTTCTTGCAGGGTAAGGTGGGGTACTTGGTTAGCTTATTATGTTTTAGCTAGAGCATGTGAGAAGCTTGCATATGCTAGGACATGGATTTGAACCATGACATGACTAACATCAGACGTTCATTCTCATTTTAGTTAATGTGGAAACCATGTGTGCAGATGATCTTCTCTCTGTTTTGCTGTATTTACTTGTAAAAACAGAAATCCCTAACTGGTATGTAACAATATTTTTGACTATGCAAAGCTCATTGTATTATCTTATATGTAATGCTGCTGTACAGGCAAATGCTTCTGAATATGTAGTAGGAACATACTGAAAGTCAGAGGGGCTGATGTAATGAAGAAAACTGTTTTTAGCAGGACAAATATCAAAGATGTGTTACAAGTGTTACTGAATCAAGGACTGATCAGGGATTAAAGTGTTGTCTTTGCTTTTTTTGATTTCCAGCCTAGAAAAAACTTGTAATGGGAGTCCATCTCTATACCAGATTTGCATGTCAATACAGATTTAAGATTGATGCTTCCTTGTCTGTGCTTGGAGCTGCAAAACCTTTATACAGCTTCTAGATGTTTGATGCATTTAATATAGAGAAATTAGATTTGAATACTTAATTGCTTGCTCCTAGCCTATACCATTGTATCTGTCCTCACTATCACTAGAAATATATCTAAACATTCCAGCTGTACCTGAAGAGAATTATAGGATGAGTGTGTCCCTTCCCAGAGACAAGCCTTTTTCCTGTAATTTGTAGGTGTGACTGCACTGGTGCTTATGGTACTTGAAACAGTCATGTTTGCAACATGCATGCAAAGCAACCTCCCACTGCTGTTCTTGTCCCATCCTTCATATTCCTTATATCCAAGTAATAACTTTTCATTGAAGAGTTAAGAGATAATTAGAGTTCTGTCCATCTACAAATCTCAGAACAGCCATCGTATTGCTAGCATAACAGTCTTTCTAGAAGCTTTTTCTTAAACTACATCAGTTTTCTGCCTGGATTGCCTAAGAAAAGTTGCAGTATTAAGGTTTGTCATCTTTTTTTTTTTTTTAAGTGGTTCATGGCTCTAACTTCTCATTTCAGGATGGCCAACTTGAGTTACATAAAGAACTTCAGGCTTTGCAGCTCAGTGAAGGATGAGTTGGGATACTGTCTAACCTCAATTGAGGCTGCAATAGAATACATACGACATGGCAACCTCTCTGACAGATCAACAGTAAGCTGCTCTTACAGTCTCTCAAATGTGTATTTGGTAAGCTTGTAGGATTGTGTACCACTGTGGGAGTAAATCCACTTGGAGGATACAAACAGCTAACCTAAGAGTTCCTTTTTTTGCATTAAAGAAGTGATTATGGTGTCCTAATCCTGCAGCAATACTTGTTCATTGTGTACTCCTTGAAGGAGGTAAATGTCAAGTCTACCTATTCATATGAATAGAGGAAAAATGACAGCACTGTTTTCAACATCTGAGTTCTCAGTAAGTCTATCTCCTGTTTGTACTCTGTGATGATTATGAAAGCAATGCAGTACTTAAGAGAAGGCATACTTAAAACAGATTTTTCTTCAATAATTTTTAAAAGATTAGCTATGCTAGGAAAATGGAGGCTGCAAGGTAATTTAGTTAAGTACATCTTCATACTCCAAAAATTCAGTGTTTGCAGTGCAGATTAATATGATACATCAAGTTAATAGTTGAATGGGAGTGCAGGACTATGATAAGGTGGTGTTTGAAGGTTAAATTTGGCTCTCAGAATGTCTAACCTAGCAGGGACAGGAAGCTAGGCTGCAATGTAATTTAGTAAAGTACATCTTCATACTCATACTTCAAAAATTCAGTGTTTGCAGTGCAGATTAATATGATACACCAAGTTAGTAGTTGAATGGGAGTGCAGGACTATGATAAGGTGGTGTTTGAAGGTTAAATTTGGCTCTCAGAATGTCTAACCTAGCAGGGACAGGAAGCTTGTGGATGCATGAGTTACTTCCTACTGGGCAACTAGACCTGTCAGTCAGGTCAAATCCCTCCAGGCCAGTCAAGGATGATATTGATGTGACTTTTGAAACTTCTGTGATTTTAAGAACTTAGTAGCTTATTTACTAAAGGGATCCAGTCTTACTGCTCCTGTTAAACTTTCTACTGTTGCAAAATTAGGTTTTCCTGATCTGATGTGGAATCAAAAGGAGTGAACTTGGAACCAGAATGAAATCAATGTGTCTCAGTCTGCCCAACTGCAAAGCACTGGAATCTAAGTACAGGAGCCAGAATAATGGTTCAGTGTGCAGGGCTTGGGATGGGACAACCTGGGGCATGATCTTAAAAAAGCATCACTTCAGCATTTTACCCTTTTGCTGTTTCTTGGTTTTGTTCTTTTCTGGGATCTTCCCATGAAGCTGGAATGCACAGGTTTGTTTTGTGCACTCAAAAAAAAAAAAAGGCACTTTCATTTTGTGTAAAGAGACTGGTGGTATTTGTCTGTAATGCTGTATTGAACTGCTTAAAAAAATAAAAATTGTTTAAAAAGAAAACAACCTGCCAAACAATTTTGCCTCCTGTAGTCACTTGGCTGTCTCTAACAGTCCATATACAAATAGTGATGCTCATGCTCTTGATGGACAAATTGAGCTGAAGTAGAATCCTCTTCCACAATAATTCCAGCCAGCAGAAACAAAGAATATGCTGCTCTTACATTTAAATGCCTCGTTCTATCCCTCATTATATGGCTCAGGGTAGCAGTTTTTATCCTAGGGTTCCCCTCAAGTCATTATAACTTAAGTGCCACTGCCATTAAGATACTATATTAATTTCTTTGGGAGGCATTGGTCTTGAAAGATGAACTTACATATTTGAGAAGTCTAAATGAAGGCAATCTCTTGCTTCATTTAGAAGCAATACTTAGTGTCTGCACCAGTATAAGAGCAAGTAGTAAGTCTTTCTGCCCATACCTTAACTGTAACAGCTCCAGACAGAGTGCCAGCCTCTAACTTTCTCACTTAGTTGCATGTACAGGGAGTGTGCAACAAGAACTTCTTTCTTCTACACTGCCTTTCAGAGCAGATAACATGGCTTGAAGGCAGCATCTGCAGATGAAGTGGAAAACAGCAGACTCTTGGAAGACAAGGAAGTGACTAACCCCCTGCCCAGGGTAGCAGTTTTTTATCCTAGGGTTCCCCTCAAGTCATTATAACCTAAGTGCCACTGCCATTAAGATACTATATTAATTTCTTTGGGAGGCATTGGTCTTGAAAGATGAACTTACATATTTGAGAAGTCTAAATGAAGGCAATCTCATACTGCATACTTAGTGTCTGCACCAGTACAAGAGCAAGTAGTAAGTCTTTCTGCCCATACCTTAACTGTAACAGCTCCAGACAGAGTGCCAGCCTCTAACTTTCTCACTTAGTTGCATGTACAGGGAGTGTGCAACAAGAACTTCTTTCTTCTACACTGCCTTTCAGAGCAGATAACATGGCTTGAAGGCAGCATCTGCAGATGAAGTGGAAAACAGCAGACTCTTGGAAGACAAGGAAGTGACTAACCCCCTGCCCTCTAGCAGAGCTGGGAAGGGAAGAGCTGGATGATGCTCTTCTGTAGTGTAGGCTAAGGGAGAACAAGGAGGTGCATAATGAAGAGGAATGTAGCAAAAACCTTCCAGGAATTGGAGGAAAAAAAAGTAGTGAGGAGATGGAGGAACATGGTAGGAACTTCTGAGAGCATTGCTGTCCCTTCATGAACTTACCAGCTGAGATTTTTCCATTCTTCTCTGGAAAAGGAGATCAATGTTCCCTGTAAAGCAGCAGCAGCTGTCTTCTTGATGCACCATGGTTCCAGATTGTGCTGGAAGGGGTTGTGGAATTTAAGTGAGCAGGAACATTGCTGTGCCCTGGGGCTTCATTACAGCCCTCATGTGGCTATGCTTAATTTTGTAGCTGGTTTCAGATGGAGCTGCTGGCAGCTGAGTAATGCTCTTGTCCAATTCCTAATGAAGCTGACTGCATAAAGCAAACTCAGCAGGGAACTTATGTACCCAGTGGGGTAATGGGCATATTATCACCCTCATGTCAGTAAGAAGATTGCACTTAGAACACACCTGCCAAATCCCTTCACCCAAAGTCATACAAGTCTTGGAGAGATATTTTGGTTGTGAGGAGGAGAGGAGCATGTAACTGAAAGCATCAGAGAGTCCATTTTGTTTTCTGGGAGCTGTCGACCTTGTTTCATTAGAATTCCAGTTAATAATTACAGGACCATAGTTATGTTCCTATGCACAGCTAATGTGTAGAAAGACTCTCTAGTTCAGGGGGTTGAAGTAAGGTGTAAAGTAGAGCCAGCCACTGGGGAATGGGCAGTGGTTTTGGTCTTCTATGGAGAAAGTTGTAGTTTGCAATGAAGTTGTCGTGGAGGAAGTCAGGTGGGAGAAATTAGGAAAGGAAAACTTGAACACAAGCTGAGGCTAATAGTGTTTGGGGGGGAGGTGGAGTGAAGATAATTTCCCTGAGTCATCAGCTGTAACTTGTGAAAGTCACCTTGGATAGGTACACCCTCTGGTACAAATATTTCAATTCTATAGTGTAGAGAATAATGCTAGATAAAAAGATTGTTAATGTTTGGATGTTAGTTTCTAGGTGATTAGTTTAAAAATGTCTGAGTCCCACTCAAAGCATTCTCCCCCCTGCTTAAATTCCTGGAGTACATGTAAAGCTGGTTATAAGAGTTTTGTCTTTGAAGGCCCAGATTTGCTTAATACTTCAGCCAATACCTGAGTCTTCTGCCATTTTTAAAAGATACATACTTCTACCTGGAATGGAGTATTTTCTTCTACTTCATATAATAAATAATACCTCTATATAAGGACTGGTTGCTTAAGTGACTCCTTGCAATGAGTATTCCCCTTGGGGAACACTTCTCTTGTAAAGCACACTGTGGAAGAAACAGTACTAACACTACAGTGTGCCTTGCTAGTGGTTACTTGGAGTCTCCAGAGCAAAAGTATAAAACTGTCTGTGATCATGCATATTAGAAATTCTGATTAGACTTCAGAATATTGTAAAGCTCTGACTTTTTTTTTTTTCTAGTTAATAAAAAATTTTAATCCAATATTTCTAAGGGAAGTTTGTGCCTGACCACACTGAAGAATCTATCCAAGGAGGCTAGTGGCATGTGCTTTCTAATTCTGAAAATATATGCTTGGGTATCTTTGGCTAAAGTACTTCAGTTTCAAAAGATTGGAGAATATTTTTCATCTTTGTAAAACACAAACAACTTAGTAGTTGTAAAAGACAAGAGATCTAAGATATGATGTGTGATGATTTTGTTGGGCATCCCAGTTCTTATATTTTAAGGAATAGCTGGTGTTCATTCTTTGGATATTTTCTTTGACCTTTTTGTGATTTTTATAGACTATTATAGCACTGTAAAATCTTTTCCAGTGAAGAGTCCTAATTCCTCCTTGTAAAGAAGCTGCGTTGCACCTCTCATAATTCTTGTTCATTATGTTGTTTCTAGTTTTGCTGTCTTCTTCCTTAGATGATAGAACCATAATTTCATTAATGTTCATTTAGTTCATGGAGGATTAGAGTAAAGGAATATTTGGTGAATGTCTGCTTATTTCTTGAACAGCAGGTGTGCAAGGTAATAGAACCATAATTTTGTTAATGTTCATTTAGTTCATGGAGGACTAGAGTAAAGGAATATTTGGTGAACGTCTACTTATTTCTTGAACAGCAGGTGTGCAAGTCTTCTAGTCTCGGAATCCTAAATATGAAAGTAATTGAGGTTTTACATGCATCTGATAATTCACAAGTGGTAAATACAGTGTTTAATAGTTAAAAAAGTTAATTCCACTGTTAAGGTACTTTACTTTTGCCTGTAAATGAGCATATAGGTAATCTATATATTTTATTTTCAGGAATCTGAGAGACTGTGTGACAAGCTGCTTCTAAGACAAAGGATGAACTTGTTGTCTCAGATGTCTGCGACTCCAATAGACGGCTTATTTAAGGTTAGTGACTTTCATGGCAGACTGGACACGTACTTATGTACTGCACGTTTTATATCCCTTCCTTTCTGTGATTTTCTGAAATGTTAATGCAGTGTTAATTACGTTAGTACTGTGAAACATGCTTTAGTAGATGCTAAAAGTGTGTTTTGAATCTAGTGCACTTCTGTGCCAAAACATCGAGTTAATATAATCTTACAGATTCCATCACATTATAGGAAATATGGAAGCAAATGGGGATGAAATGCTACTGCTGTTGGTATTGATTTGCCCATTTAGTGCACAGATGTGATATTACCATCTGGTGGTCTCTCACAGCCTTTAGTGCTTGCAACTGAAAGTTTCCTGAAAGAATTTAGAAGTGGTCACCTGACAGCTACTTCATATTATGTTAAATCTCATATTGTCATTCTAAAAGAGTTTTGTCTTTACAAGGACACAAAGCAGAATTTCTAATTATATGTGTTCACAGCTTAGGGCTAGAGACTTAGGAATTTTACAGAAATGTTTCTGCACAGAGGGAGTGCAATTCTGTGACTGAGTGTAAAGAGAACAATAGGAATTGTTTTAATTTTTTATAGAAAATGAAGTAAGCCAAGAACAGATTCTTTTTTAATACTGAATGCCCATTAGGGGGCTTTGTACTGTGACATTGTTCATTCTGCTTTCTAATGCTTGAATACATCTATGTAATTGGTTCCTTTAGTTTTTGTGCTTCAGTAAATTACCCTTTCCCCACCCCCCACCCCCCTTCATAAAAGGAGGCTGTTTATATTAGTTCCTCATTCTCTTTCTTTTGGCTTTCTGTAGCATATTGCTTCAGGTAATCAGGAGGAAGTGGAGCGATTACTAAGTCAAGGTGACAGTGATAAGGACACTGTACAGAAAATGTGTCATCCTCTCTGTTACTGCGATAAATGTGAGAAGCTAGTTTCTGGGTAAGCACTTTTCTTCTCCACAAATACACAGAAAAGCTATGCAAAAGTCTTCATCTAAGATTTACTTTAGAGAGAATGCTGCTTTTGGTTATAGAGCAAGTTGGTAGCACTTCAGGATGTAGTAGGAAGCCTACATTCGTGTGGTTTGAAAAAGCAGAAGAAATATTAGAATACTGAATGCCCTGGAACCAGACAATTTTGTGGTGGAGTCTGTATGCCCTTTGGTAAAGGTGATGTGAAATGTTTTGTCTCTTCAACTTAACTGAAATATCTTGAACAAAACTGAATCTCTTAATAAAATTTAACACTGCATAGAATAATTTGTCAGTGTGAAACGGTACAGGATAGAAAGTTCCTAAATGAGTTTTTTGTTGGTCTTGGCAATTTTTCTCTTTCACTTCTCCTTACCAGTGCTGCACAGGTAACTGAGCTGCTTTTAAACCATTGTGTTTTAAAGGAAACTGAATGATCCTTCCATTATCACTCCATTTTCCCGAGATGACCGGGGATATACACCACTTCATATAGCTGCTATTTGTGGTGAGTATTTTCTTGACTAGTATTTTCTACTCCTTATGTTCCTTATCTTTATGTTTGCATGTCTTCCAACTTTGTGAATTCTGCATTGTTTTCTGCTTTTTATGCTATAGAAACTGGTATCTTGACACAGACTGAAGTTACTCTATATGCTTCTAAGCTCAGTTTTTTTATGACTCTGTTATTGTGGGTTTGTTTGTTTGCTGGATGTTGACTTTTGCTTTGGTGGTTACCAAAATAGTTCTTTCTTCAGCTGTGAAAATGTCATCAGAAACCAGTCTTGTTTTATAGAACTGACAGATTGAGAAATGAATCTTCTCTGTCTCCTGCAGCTGGCTATGCATGGTAGAGCTATACCATGTCTTGTCTTGTGATGTTCATTATGCCACTGATCTTATGTTTATAGATGTATTCATTTTCTTAGTGAGGTTTTTTTTTATAAATAATTTCCTTTTTTAAATTATTATCTTGAATCACAATGGGGGAGAGTGCTTTGTGTGGCATGGCTTTATTTTCTCTTCTTTTCTTGTAAAATACAAGCATAGCTTTTAGCTGGAGCTTTTATGGAGCTTTGGCCTTCAGTAAATTGCAACAAAAACCCCCCAAATATCAAGGAAATGAATATACAGTATATAGAAACATAGTATGCAGAAATTCAGGGTGTCTTGGTTCATAGTTCCTGTTTGAATTTGAAGAGTAGCAACATTCTTATGCAAAGTTTACTTCTTTCTTTTAATGTCTGTGTATTTTTTTAAGGGCAAACATCATTAGTGGATTTACTAGTAGCCAAAGGAGCCATTGTCAATGCTACAGATTACCACGGTTCAACTCCACTTCACCTTGCCTGTCAGAAGGGATATCAAAATGTTACAGTAAGCACCAAAAGGCTTAGTTAGAAATGAAAATAAATACTTAACCTAAATAATAAATATACAAATCTTACTAAGTTATTCTACTGTTACTGCCATTTGGGTCTTCTGAGAAGGTTTTACAAGAAATGTGTATGCTGTCAGAATTGAGGATCTTTTGTCATTGTAGTTTGCATGCAATTTTGTTTTTTCTTATAATGCAAGGTTTTCAGCCATTTCTAATAACCAAGCAATGCGTGTCTGATAATTCATCAGTTTTATTAACACAAATCTCTAATACATAGTACAAATAGAGAACTTGTTAACGTCTCTTGATTAAGACAGAACCACCATTGCAGTCATTGGAATGAATTAAATGACTTTGCATTGTGTTTAGGATAGACTGTGTAACTACAGTAATTTTTGTGTACTTGAATTTTATATATATGATTCTTCAATTAGCATTGTGGAAATTAAGCTGTGTCTTCACTTACACAGGCTCTTAAAATACAGGATAAATTATCCTGTAGTATTTATGTTACACTGCTCCACTAGATGATTCAGTTTTTCAGTGACAAGTCTTAATATGTTAGAAGCAGCTTTTATTTGAAACAGGAGAGACATAGCTGGTTTTTCATAAAGTTCTTCATCGTGCTAGAAAGCTAAAGGAATCTACAGAGTAAAAAGTTTTTACACATTAGTTTTTTTAGATACTGAAATGCCTACTTCTATTTTTCATTTAAGCTTCTCTTATTGCACTATAAGGCAAGTACTGATGTTCAAGACAATAATGGAAATACTCCACTTCATTTAGCCTGCACTTATGGTCATGAGGATGTAAGTAATTGCTTTGTAACAAACTAAATGAACGTTCTGATGGAATGGAATTAAACAGTGAATTAACCAGCACATTTTCACTAAACTTACATATATTTATAGAGTAAATAAGAAAGATTTGGAGGCTATTTACCACTGGAAATAAGGACTTTATTCAATAGTTCATAGCAATGTATAAATGTATAATATATATGTTCTTATATATTGTATTATAGATAATGTATAGATAATAAAAATTATGCATTCACATTAAAGATAGTGGTATTGTGCAAATTTAGTTGTTAGTTATCTCTCTTTAATAATGCTGAACTGTAAAAGCCTACCAGTTGGGCAATGGACTATATGAGCAGCAATGAAAAAAACCTTTTTAGGATTACAAGTTACATGAATTGAGAGACAATACCATCATTTATTGATAGCTTTCCTTTTCTTTCCAGTGTGTCAAAGCTTTAGTCTACTATGATGTGCATTCCTGTAGACTAGATATTGGTAATGAAAAGGGAGATACTCCTCTCCATATTGCTGCTCGCTGGGGCTATCAAGGGATCATAGAAGTGCTTTTGCAAAATGGGGCAAATCCAGAAATTCCAAACCGGATGAAAGAGACCTCCCTACAGTGTGCATTAAATTCCAAGGTATTCCTCTTTATCTTCAAGCTTGATTTCTTTCAGCTGCAGTTCCACAGCAGTGTAGATCCTTGCCTGCTAGCAGGATTCTATAATCTGGTACTGTGATAGTGGAAGTGTATTTTTCACTTTGTGAAAGAAAGGTCACATTTTAAATGAATAGCATGAATACAGTCAGTGGTATGTAACAAACTTGTAAATGGGTGCTTTTAATCTGCTCAGTCATAATCTGTTACTAATATTAGGTTGTCAGCTAATTTGTTTCAGTCAGTAGGTTCCTCTTTAAGTGTAGTTAAATTGGATCTCTTTATGTTTTTATGCAGATTTTGTCATTGATGGAATTAAACTATCTAACATTTGAAAAAGGACAGAGTGCTTCTGAGGTAACAAGCAATGCAAGCTGCTAAAATTTCTTTTGCTTACGTTTAACCTGCTTAATGTGGTATGTAACTTCTGGGGTTTTTTTTTGTTTGTTTGTTTGTTTTTTCTCCAACTTTAAGTCACCACTTAGGTCTCCTCAGCACTCAACAGAAACTTTCAGCAGAGGATCGTCTGTCTCAAGCCTGTCATCAGCATCAACTGACATAAGGCAAGAAGAAGTAAAAAATAGTTCTAAAGAGGTAAGACTGGTATAAGCTTTAACAATAAGGGAAGTGAAGGAAGCTAGAAGAGTGATATTTTACAACACTGTTTTAGGATGCTTCTTCAGGAATAGCCTTCTGTCTGGTATGGAAAATTATATGCTGCTATCTTCAGATGCTTGTCATCTCAGTATCTAAACACTTTTGTATGGTATCAACTGCTCTGCTGGTTATTTCTGAGGAAGAACTGAAAGCTTATGTGGAGTAGTTGTTCACATTTACTTCAGTTAACTAGATCATTTGAGAATTCATTGAGATTTTTAAAATTATAATGGCAGTCGGATCCCCAGGGACCTTGCTGTCCTGTACAGGAATTAAATGCCATTGTGAGTTTACGAAATTTATCAGGGGAAAAAAGACTAGTACAGGTATACTGCCAGAGAACTTAACAAGCTGGAACGTTAAACAAGCTTTCAAAACAGGCACAGGAAATCAGTTTTGCAACCTGTGAAGGGCTACTCACTATATACTGAATACCTTGCATGTAGGTGCGTGCTGATTTTGCTCTGTTCACACCAACCAAGATGCCATCCTCTGGATTTTTTTCATGTGGGACCTCAGTATAGATACTTTACATTTATCGCCTCCTAATACTGTCATATCACCACTTTTGATGCTTTTCTTTTACTTCTTTTCCCCCAGTTCTTCTGTTGAACTTTTTTTTGCTGGACTGGCCTTCTTAATATTCTTATTTTTCTCCATATCACCTCTACATTCAGATTCTTCCTTTTCCTGCTGTTAAAAGGTTCTTCTCTTGCAAAAAGTTTGTTTTCTACAGATGTTGAGGAAACTCAAAGCTTGACTGGACAATATGACTTCACACTTCATTATCAGTTACCCTGTGAGAGCCTCAATGTAGGAGCATACCTCCCTGTCTGCACAGAGTCAAGCACTCTAAGTCTCCTGCACATAAAAGTTCACTTCATAGGTTGAGGATGTATGTTTCCTTAAGGAAACAAATTTATCACACCCTAAGCTAATTTATCACACCACCACAGCTAAGACTGTAGTTCAAGCCAGGGAAGAAGATTTACAGGCACCTGACACCTTAGATTCTTGGGGTTAATGACCTTCTCCTGTAATCCAGCTTTAGTTAATTTCTGTTTACGAAGTTTCACATGGGCTCACCGCTCTTACTCTTGCTAAGCAGAGGCAAGGGCCTAATCCCAAGAGAGCTCCATGAAGGGGATGCCACTGGAAGGAATAGGAAGCTGATAAGGTCAGTTTTCCATACTTCAAGGTTTACACCATGGATTAAGCACATGCAGTTAGATCTTTATTAGTCCTTGCTGCTGCTGATTTAAAATCTTTGCTTAAATGAGCCAGTCGTGGTGTATGTCTTGGACATGGCTTGTTTGCAACTTAGAAAAGAGAGAGTGAAAGAGCCAGGCATGTGAATTTGGAACTTCCTCTGTTGGGACTAATAATTCCTTGCACAGTTTCTGTTCAGCAACAGAAAAACTGAGTGTGCAAGTGAATTGCAGTAGACTTGTTTCATCTATTTTTACATTTAAGAGAAGGTACTTCTGTTCCATGGAGGACGAAGCAAACTGGAAGGATGGGGAAATGCATGTAGCAGACGTTTTGCCCAAAGTACTCTCAATAAATTATCTATAAGCTGCATAACAGATGTTGTATGCTTCTCTGCTGCCAGGGCCTGAGGCACTTTTTAGAACTGTAAGGATGTCATTATTTTTGGAAAGAAGTTATCAGGGCTTGTTGGTCACTAGCTGTTACTGTTGGGCATCTTGTATGTGATAAAAGTGGCTTTTGACAATCATCGACCTTCACATTCTCCAGTGATGCTATCCTATGTGATGAGGGGAAATTGATGGGAGGCACAGATCTCCCAGGTATATGTAGAGTCCATTGTGGTTGTGTATGTGTAGAGATTGAAAATCAGCTCACCTAAGATTGAAAATCAGGAAGACAGTTGTCTTAACTCCAGAGATCTATTTTCCCTCCTTCGTCAGTGGAAAGAAATTGGTACCTCCAGAGAGGAACCTAATCTCAGACATGCTTAGTTCAACTGGCGTTGCACTTGAGTGTCATTTGTTGACTGCATTTTGTTCTGTGGTTCCCAGAGAGGGAGTTTAAATGACTGGCTTAGATTTAGACAGCTAAGTAATGAATCTCTAAAGACATTTAAAGTTAGGAATGAGGAATCCTACCTTGAGTGCCTAGTGCATGACTTCAGGGAGCTCTGCCTTATAGTAATAAAATAGAACTTGGCTATTTTCCTAAAAAGAGATAAAAATAGATGGAGAAATTTAATCTAGCCTCAGCTCTTTCAACTGTGGATATGTCCTATTCTGCTAAAACCCTGAAGAAAGATTAGACCAGTAAAACCTAACTTCCTTTTATTCTCATTCTTCCTTATTTGCCTTACCAAACACTGCTGTTGCTGTCACAGTCAGCAAGATAAGTCATTTGAGATAAGGACTGAAATGTGACAGTAGCTGTTACTACATGGTGTCTTCAACTTGCAAGATGCTACTTCATATTGAAACAACTTTGTTTACACAGCAGTGGTGAGTGTAGCACAGTGCTAGAATAATTTGCTACTATGGGACTGTCACAAAGCTTGTTAGATGATTCTTCAACACTCTGTAGAGGCTGAACAAGCTTCCTGTTGATAGTACTAATGGACTTTCCTGCCCTTTTACTAGCACCAGTACCACTTCTATCAGTTTAGATCTCGACTCCTTCATGTGAGAGTAGAGAATCAAAGAAGCAGAGAGACAAGTGCATCTCGTCGTCCTGCTTTCACAAGCAGTGGGAGGGATCAGGGGAATGGTGTCAGTGCACTGCAGGGCACCTTCCATCTCCTCTTTCCTCCCTGCAGAGCTCATAAACAGGAGAATATTTACACCAAGCAGTTGTACTCAGGCATTAGCTGGCCTGAGCTTACACATTCTTAGTTATTCCAATGCTGGTTCCCTGGAATAACTGTTGGAGTTGAAGAAACATTGCTTTTGCTAATGAAAGTAGCTTTGATATTCATATCTTTTCAGATTTTAAGAAAACAACTTTCATACTTGATTTTAAAATCAAGTTAGATTAGTACGTTTGTTTTTTATCATGGGATTGAGCCAGTCATTTGCAGATTTGGACACTTGGAAAGCATCTTTTTCATCCTAGACTGTTGTTTCTCAAATAGCAAAATAAAACCTGCCATCCTTTGTGCTTCTGGTAACGTATAGCAGCTCAGCAAGAGTCCAGACTTCTGGACTCTAATACTAGTGTTTATCAAGGTAGAAATCTGTCTTGAGTAGGGATATCTAATGTTAAACTCACAACAGAAACGCACAGTCAGCTGCTGCTGAAGTGGCATAATAATGGATATCAGCTTACATGGCTTTGTTTAGGTGTGGACTACATGTCCTCTATTTAGCTAAGTCCTTTTTATCTTCAACTAAACAAATCAGAGAGTATCAAATGGTCATAGGCCTTGCACAGCTTTTCTATTGGATAAAGAAGGAAGATTTTTCCTTTAAAACAAATATGAAATGAGCCAGCAGTAATCCTACCACATGAGCTTAGGAGGTTAGTAGAGGACACAGGATTTTCTTTGGAGAGATTAGTACCAATACTAACAAAGCAAATAAATGGTTTTCTTCATACATAGGTGGAAAAACTCCTAAGAGCAGTTGCTGATGGAGATCTGGAAATGGTGAGTCCCAGCATGGCTGTTGAATATTACTGAATTCCAATTTATCTCATTCAAAGTGAGGAAGTTATTTGTAAACACTAGGTGAGGGATGCTTTGGGTAATACCTTCCTTCAGTAACGATGAATCAAATTCAGCTAATTTTCTACAAAGAATATTCATTCCCTGTCCCCAAATTATTTTACCTACAGTGCTTTAATACCCATTATTTTGATATTTCCACAACCTCTTGAGCTAAAGAAATTACTTTAAATTGAATAATTCCTTTGTGAAGGCATTTAATTTAAATGTCTGCATAGTCATCTCTAGGAGATGTGAAGAACATGAGGAGAACAACATTCAGGGCAGGCATTTTGGAAAGAACTATTGTGGGAAAGAGCAATTTATGTGCTTGCAGGTGCTCAAGCTGCATTGTCAAATGCTGTTGTTAGATGGGGAGCATGATGCATGGCAGAACTGTATAAAGCTATGTATGTTGAGGTCACAGTATTGGATTGGATGTGCAGTTGGCACAAAACCAAAAAAAGGCAAAATAGATTAGTTCTCAGGTGAGTCTGATTTTTGACACTAAATTCAATAGAAAGTGTTATTGTTCCCCACTGCTTGTTCTTGTGTCACAGAAGTATGTTCTCTCTTTTCCCATATGTGAACTGAGGCATGTGCTTGAGTGGCAACACTGTGCACCAGTCCTGGAAATTGCATGGTGGGATTTACAGGTTGCAGTTTTTTGACTTTGGAAGCATTCCAGTAATACATTGGCTTCAAATCCATACATGCTTTTTTTATTCCTCAGTTACCAGGTTCTCTAATGCTCTGAATATTGTCTACTCTTGATTCTGTTTGCTGCATGTAGTAATTGTGCATAGGTACTGTAAAAGAAAAACAGGCTCTTATTTTGTTTGTTGTTACCTTTTTATTAATATTTAATACAGAGAGGAAATTTAGGTGACAGCAGTCAATACAGAAAAGTTATCTCAGGGGCATACAGCTTTCCTGTAGTTTGTATTTCTCTTCAAATATATAGCTGATGGCCATAATACCAGTTTCAGAGTTAATGTTCTGTAATCTGTAATACAACCTGCTTGAGACATTTTTTTGATTACTGTTGCCTTTTATTCATGAAAATGTGAATAATA
This sequence comes from Merops nubicus, assembly GCF_000691845.1. Lineage (NCBI taxonomy): Eukaryota > Metazoa > Chordata > Aves > Coraciiformes > Meropidae > Merops > Merops nubicus. The sequence goes on from NW_008626231.1 coordinate 30,906, forward strand.
AGGCACTTCCAATGTCATTCTACTCAGAATTGAAGATGACACAGAAACCTTTAGAAGTCTTGTCTTTGGCAAGGTGTATAAGGCTGTACATGTCTTGTTTTGTAGTTCACAGAACAAAACCATGGAGCACACAGGGCTTTCTCTGCTGGATGTATGCTCTGAAAAATTTGTTTAGGTGATAGGTACTAGAGTTACAGATGCTAATGAGTTATCACACAGTCATAATAAAATAGATAATCTGTGTCACAGAGTACATACTGTATTAATATTGATTCTCCCATGGTTTATTCCAGTTAGATGATAGAAACAAATTAATTTATCAATCAATAGAAGAAAGAACTGTTCAGTTGTTAAGTACATATCATTCTCCTAGTTTACAGTATAACTTAATCTTAGTAATTATTTCCAAATCAGCCTTTAAGTTGTTTCCAGAAGCAGCAATACATACAGTGGCGATATTTACCATCCTTTGGCAAACAGTAAATGTGAGTGTATTAATTAACTTGTCATGGACTTTGTGAAAATCTAAACTGCATGATGAAAATATTTAAAGAAAATTAAATGTAGTGCTGTATTTCTGGAAAATTAGTATCTTTCAGTGGACATCAGCAATGAAAATTATATAGGAATTAATCTATGCATTCAGATGACAGAATCACCTTATTTTTTGTGGCTTTACTTTCCACATTACTCAAGTTCATGCAAAGCTGCTTATTATAAGGAGAACTGTACAATTGGATGGTGAAGGTTACAGCTTGCATATCTGTTAAAAAACCAGTTATTTAAAAATTCTTACCTTGTTCTGACAGCCTGAGGTCTGTCTCTGTAGGAAGGTAAGCAGAAGTAGGGTCATTAGTGCTGTTGTAAATTTCTACTGTGACAGTCAATTGAGCTTTGCAAGAGGAGACATTAAAAAAAAGTCCTGTGAAATTGGAAGATTAAAAAAAAAAGAAAAAGAAAAAAAGCTGTGAGCTGTGGTTTTCAGGAAGCCAGAAACCAACCTCTGTTATCATCGTATCACTTGCAAACTACAAAAGCAAGTATGCTTTAGACTGGAGAGAATACTGTTTATCAGTGACAGTTATTTTCCTTAGCTGACTCAACAGCAACTAATTCTATATTTTGAAAATAAAATTTAACCCACTTTGGTAAATTTTCTGTCGTGAGAAATATTTTGAGACAATATGAAAGGAATATCTACAGAAAGGATTAAACCTTATTCCCAAAATATGTTTCAGAGTTGTGCAGTAGTTTTGGTTTTGTTTGTTTGTTTTTGTCTTTTTTTTTAGTTATCAAACTGTACATAGATGTGTTTAGTGGTTGCTGAATTGGTAGAAAATTATTATAGCTCCATTATTGATGGGGACTGTTAAGAGTTGTCTTAGCCCATTGTATATTGCTCTGAACAAAGTCTTTATATGGCCTCAAGTCAGTAAAGTGGTCTAGAAGTATTTGATACATTTGATGTCAATTTTCAGTCTTAGAAATTGAATTTGGTGGTCAGGTGTATGTCATAGCTCCTTAGTGATGGATGAACTATTCAGCTTTCAACAAAGCCACTTAGACTTAAAAATCAAGCAAATAATAATAAAGTATCCACCCAGCAAGTCTTGACTCTTAAGGTAGAATGGATATGTGCAAATCCACCACAAAAAAAAGAAGTCAAATCTCCTGTATAAAACAAATCTTGTGGAGCAGCTAAACGTCTGGTACTTAAAGTACAATGTCCCTGGGGTGTTCTGCAAAATACTCCAGGAAGTGTGTTACTCTGCAGTGTAAAGAAGATTTTAGATGAGAAGTTAACTGGCAAAGAGAGATTATGGACAATATCCTGAGATGCTTCAGTGTGTGTCTGCTTAAAATTACATTTAACCTATTGACCTAAAAACCTTTAAACAAAAACAGTGGCTATTCCACTGGAATTATAAAGAAATATGCATGGGAGTAGCGTGTTCAGATTTTTGGTGAGACACTGGTATTAGTATGTTGGGAGCTGCATATTTGGATAACGGGAGGAGCAGTATTGAGTTGTGATAGAAGAAGGAGAAAGTGTCAGTTGTGAGAGTCTTGGTCAGTCTGCAGGGAAAGGGGGCAGCTAAGTTACAGTAATACTTATTTTAGACGTGTACAAATGTAGCAAATACTAAACCTTCACTGGTCCAGCCTTCTGTAAAAAGACAAGCTTGAGAGAAGATTTCTTTTTACTACAGAAAACAATTTATAATTTGCAGAGAAAGAAATATTCCTTGTGAAAAACATCCCTTTTCTGTCTCAGTTATGTTACCATTCAGAATGAAGTATATGGCTGTTAGTAGTTGTCCTAGGATTTATTCTACCTGCATCTGTTTCTTTGGATAGATTATTAATGCATGTTTGGTTTGTTATCATTAATATAGGTTTTGTTTTATGTCATTGCCCCCCCAAAGTTTCGGATACCAGTTAACTGTCATCGCCTTTGTCACTTCTTATGCTCATTAAAGCAAAATAATAAAAATTTGCATGGATATGAGCTGGCACAGATCATCTGAGCTGAAAGGATTTGGAGGGTTTGAGAATAGGTGAACACCGAAGTCTTGATTAGGCAGGAGGAAGTCATTTATAAATTACTTCACTGCTCTAGTTGGTGAACTTTCTAGCTGCTTTGTCAACAGTAACATTTGGTTTTTTTTAAATTTGGTGTGTGGGAAGCTGATGCCAGGAGGTAGCTGTATAATCTCCTTGAGATATTAATAGTTACATTTGTCAAATCTTACTTATGTACATACACAAGTTTATTAGGGCACGGATGCTCTGGACTCAGTAAAGGAGGACTTGCTTTTTATGCCAGGTACGTTATCTCTTGGAATGGATGGAAGAAGACTTAGAAGATGAGGATGACACAGCCAGTACATCAAAACCAGAATTCTGCCATCCATTATGCCAGTGCTCAAAATGTGGGCCAGCACAAAAGGTTGGAATATTCATTCTGTAAAAAGAGCAATTTGTGTTCTTGTAATGTAACTTTTAATTCTAAGGAAGCAGCATTCATATTGCCCAACACCTTTGGATCTCTCTCTGAAAAGCAATTAAATACATACAGATCTTAACAGAGTTCATCTGATGTAATGAAATTGTTCTCTTTAATTGAACTGTAGAAAATTTTGGATACAGGTCTAGTGTTCAAAGGCTTGCTAAATATCAAATGATGTGAAAAAACTTCACAGTTTGCTTTTAGAATATGTGGACTGCTGCCATTAAGGTTTGGAGAAATTTGAATAAATGGGAAAAATCTTCTAAGGCTCAGTTTCTCCTGGTTCTCTTTTGTAGTTTATATTGCTGTCACACAGTAGCTACTTACCTGTTAGTAATCAGGTTAGCAAGGAACACCTGCTAATCCTATAATCAATGTAATGCTGATAAGGTCTTTTTAATTGCATGACATCTTTCATACAAGCTATATCTGAAACCTCTTTAGAAATAAAATGTAATTGCAAAGCCTTCCTTTTCAATTGCAGACTTCTTCTTTCAAAAGGTAAAAAAGAAATAACAGGTATTTGCTTTTGGTCAACAGAAAGTAGCATAGTTAATTACACAGTTTTGTTGCCCATTTTCCTCAACAGAAATTTGCAAGGATCTCTGCTAATGGACTTGGAGTGAATGTTTCAAACCAAGATGGTTTTACACCATTGCATATGGCTGCACTGCATGGACACTCTGAACTTGTCTCTCTCTTGTTGAAACATGGAGCCAACATCAGTGCCAGGAATGC
>NW_008626231.1:34676-40046 GCF_000691845.1 Merops nubicus
AGGCAGTTCCTCTTCATCTTGCCTGCCAGAAAGGTCACTTCCAGGTAACTGAGCCTCCTCAGAACACCTCCCTGACACTTCACCACCCCCACTGAGCTGTTCTGTGAACTTAAATTATCAACGAGACTCCACCAGTTACACTGAAAATTAGTTTAGTGATTGCTTTTAACTTCAGTGTCTCAAATCACCAGATGGGAAGGGGATTTTTCAACTGAAACAGGTTCAGTAGGCACCTTTTCTTTCTAAAAGACCTAAAAAAATGGTTGAATGGCTGCTGTCGTACATCAAGCCCTTCACAAATACCTTGTGCAACCAGATCTTCCTATGTTCTTTCTGTACCTTCTGTTCAAGGTTGTGTACATCCGCCGATGCAATGGACTTGGTGTCTTCAGTAGCCACAGTATTAAATACTTAGTGTATCTTCAACTCATTTAAGTAGATTATGAGCAAAGTGGAGCTCTCAGGGTAGCAGATAACCTCATCCCTGACTTCAAATCAGGGAAGCAGTGAAGGAGAAGCACGAGCCAGTGGGAGGAGGATATTAATACAGGAGGAAGAGAAAATGAGGGGAAAAATAAGGATGATGGAAAAACAGGTGCAAATGGGAATATGCAGAAAAGCATCAAACTAGGTTTTAAGAATAAGGAGCTGAAGACTGCAAGGAAAAAAAGAAATTGAGAGAGTTGTGAAGATGTTGGGGAGACAAAGCGCTAGGGAATCAAGAGGAAAATGAGACTGCAACTCAAACTTGTAGGTTACTGAAGGTTAGTTCATGATGTTTTCTCCATCCTTTTTTCTTCCATCTCTCTTCTGTCCTAGAATTTAAAAAAAATTAAAAAAAAAAAATAAAAGAGTAAAAAGAATGGGGGGTTTTCACTGCATGATTACGAGTGGCTAGTATCTTAGATCTAAAAGTTGTTACTTCTTTCAATAGGTGGTAAAGTGTCTGATGGATTACAATGCTAAACAAAATAAAAAGGATATATATGGAAATACTCCTTTAATTTATGCATGCCTGAACGGTCAGTATGAGACTACTGCCTTGTTGTTACAGGTAAGATTGATGAAACCAGAATGCTCAGAGTAGCATTTTTCATGTTATATCTGTGCTTATCCACTCAAGATTAGTATTTTCAGTTATGCATTTCTCTGTCAAAACTACTCAGGGGGACAGATTCAGAGCATTTGTTATCTGCTTTCAATCCCTTCCATTCATGTTTTTTTTTATTAGATAAATATTACTTTACTATTGTACAGCTAGCTGGTTTTATGGAACTTCTTTTGGCATATTAGGTTTTTTGGCTTATGATTCTATCACATAGGAGTTTTTGTAGGGTTTTTGTGCGTTTTTTTTTTTTATATCTTTGAAACTTGTAGTAGATACATGCAAAAATGAAATGAGCTGATCCATGAAATTGCAGATATGAAAGAAGAGGAAATAATGTGAGCAGGTAGCTTCTTGTTGAACTGGTGATTGCTAGCATATGCCTTCTGCACTGTTATACAGCTACAAGGCTTTGATTGCATTGTTCTCATTCCTACACTGAAAAGGAGAAGAAAGCAGAATAGTAACGTGCTATCTCCATTTCATGCTACTCTGTCTTTGCAACCTCATTTTTATCTTGCTGTTCAGCATGGAGCTTCTGTTAATCTTTCTAATGCCAAAGGAAATACAGCACTGCACGAGGCTGTGATAGGAAGGAACGAAGCCCTGGTGGACTTGCTGCTTCGGAGCGGCGCCGTGGCGCACGTACGGAACGAAAGGAACTGCACCCCTGCAGACTGTGCCGAGCCGGTGAGTGCAGGGAGCCCACTGCTGGGGGCAGCCTGTCCTCGAGTTCCACACGTGTAATGTAGGAAAGAAAACAAACAGCACTGTGTGCCAACACCTCTGTGTTTGACAATTACATGATATAAAGACTAAGATGCCTGGTAACGGGCACTGTACAACACATCTCATGATACCTGTGTTATGTGAAACCTGTTGTGTTTCTAAAGTTATCCTAGAGAAAAAAGATAAGTCTAAAGAGAGTGAAAGCACATGTGTGAATGAAAAATCTATGCTTGTACTGGCAGAGAGAGCAGAAGAAATGTTGAATGTAGGAAAATAAACAGCTTTTACTAATCAGTCACACTGATAGCAATCTTCCTTGTTTTACCCACCATTTTTGCACTTCATACCTCTTGCTACCTTTTATCTTGTCATTGATAACTCTGATCTTCCCCTTTTTGAATAGCAATAACATAATGCATAATGTTAAATTGCAGAGAGTTATTTCACTCTTCAAATGATTTGATGCATGGTCCTTACCTTTATATGCTTCAGGTGTCTCTGGGATGTAGCATAATGATGACAAAATTTTGTACCAAGTCAATTTCAGTACGTGTATTACCATTTAAACTGAAATTTCTTAACCATAAATAATACAGTTTAAAATAATAGGTCAAGACTACAGAATCATTACTGTGGTACAGTGCAACTTGTGGAACACTGATTTTGTCCCTCTTCAAAATGCTAGAACTTAAAGTTTGTATTTATAAAGGAGTATTTGTGTGTATGTGTTACATTCATTCTGGCAGCAATTATTTAACACGCTCTGCATAGACTAGAATCCTAAATTGTACTGATGTTTTTCTTTTTCTTTAATAATGGTGAAAATGGAAACTCTTAAGAATTCAAATATCATGAAGTTGCTGGAAACAGCACCAAGCTATGTACCTACATCAGAAGAGAGAGAAAAGGAGTATGAGCAGCATGCTACTATCAAGATAAGAAAAAAAGGTACATGTCGTATTTCCACTGGTATGAAAAAAATATTTAGGAATTCATGTATTACTACATCAAATATTTTATAGAATTTATTTACATATAATTAAAGAACAGTCAGCTACTTTGTGTATTTGTTATAGGTAACATGTAAAATACTACAGCTAAATGAAGCAGCTGTATTATATTCATGACATTGCTGCAAACTCAGTTTTCACTTTTCTGGTGTGTTTGTGTGAACTTTACACACAGGAGCATTAAAAGTTAAAACATGCCACGTTTGAGATTATATAATTAACCATTAATAATTGTCGATTTCAGTGCAAAGTAAAATAGATTAATTTAAATCAACTTGAGTTGTCATTTATGTTGCCCCAAAACAGGTTAGGCAGAGACTTTTCCTTTAGTTACTGTCTCTCATATTATGGGGCATAAATAAGAGCTAGAAAGGTAACTGTCAAAATCTTTCAGTGCAGTTTGCAAAATAATGACTTTGAGTAAATGGCAGCACATAGTACAGTCTAAGCAAACACATTGAGATACATTGTACAGTTTGACAATAGAGCTGAGCTGATGCAGTGGCTTATTGCCACTTAAAAGAGGTGGTGTTACTCCATCCACCCTCATCCCTCTCACCCTCAGCTTCTAGTCTGGTTTATCTACTGTTTTCCTTAGGCTGGCTCAATTCTTCAGATAATTTTCAAGCTGATGTGGTTCACTAACCTGAGTCAAAGGGTGTAACAAGTTTTGTGCTGAGCTCAACAACTCAGCCTAGCAAAGTACCTGCTGCCACCAGAACTGTGGAAAGAAGATGGAGAGGATGGATGAGCAGGAATTGGGGAAGATGAGGAGCAGGAGTGCCTGTTTCAGCATCCATGAGTTTTAGTCAAGCTTTTCAAAATAACTTTTTCCTGCTTCTCTAGGAAAGACTGTGAAAGCTTCCTTAATACAAAACCAAAATTAATCACAGTATGCTGATGCCCAAGATTGATGTAGTTCTTTCTAATATTATGACAACAGTTCTAAAAGAGCAACAGAAGACCTACATAAGTGCTATTAACAAAAAGGTGGTATAGTATCTGTGTGTTAATTAATTCAGGTTTGTAAAAATTGGAATTCAGAGCCTCAAAGTCCAGAATTCTCCATGGTTCTTCAGAAGTGTGACCAGTTGTGCTCCTCTGATGAAGAATGCTTACTCCTGCCACTTAAATGCTTTATTGTTTTCCAGAGAGAACTTGCAACTCTGATTCAAGTTATCACTTACACTTTTACCGTAAAATTTCAAATCTAATGTCAGTAGATACCACTTTTCATTCAGACCTGTGTTTTTTTTAATTCTTAAGTGTGACTCAGTTTTAATTTTAGCTGCCTGTTCTTTTAAACCCCTAGTGAATTCTAAGCCATGTGAGAAAGCCGATGATCCCATAAGCAGACAACTTCAACTGGTCCAATCAATTAACAGATTTAACAAGTAAGCATAGAAGCTTCCTCAGAAGTACATTTCTTGTTTCCCATAACTGAGTGAGAAATACAACTGTTAGAGCCCAAAAGGGGGCCAGGCATTGTTACAGATCACATGTGACTAATCTGACAGTAGATGCTAATCTCGGGGCGTGCAGGTTCCTATCACCAGACACATGTTCTAGGCATGAGATGCTGGGGGGTGGCCAACAGCAGTGACTGCTGTGCAGGAGGGAGAAGTTGGCTGGCCAAGGAGTACTTGCAGTTGTATTTAACAGTTTTTGCACTAATACTTGGTGTACCATAAATTCAGAGCCAGACTGCTTTACAGATCTTACCTTAGCGCTTCAGGCAGCGGTTGGGTTCTGCCTGTGATCTTTTTAAATGTGAATGTATATGCTGTGACAAGATCCAGGAAGGACTAGGAGGCTGTCATTTTGGGGTGGTGTTGTCAGATAGTAGTGTGGAGATAATGCCACCTGGTGGATTTCTGTGATCGAGACTTTGTGGAAAGACTGTAGTTAAATTTAATTTCCTTAAAATATTTTTTAGAGCAAAACATTTACGGAGAACAATAACAAGAGATAAAAGTGTCCCTAATTTTGACTATCAGTTATTGCATCAGGTAAGTGGAAATGCTTGAATTATTTGTATAATGTGGGAAATCTGTTTGTTTTCTCTGCTGTTAATATTGGTATGTACAACAGGAATTTCTTTACTAGTGGTGGTTGGTGAATCACAAAAGTTCTGATCCCTTTGCTCAATGGCTCCTGTTTTACCATTGTTCAAACTTCTTAAACATTTTTACTGTTAAACCTCTTACTGCAAGCTTCCTCTCGGTCTTGTTTTCTGTTTCATGTTTAGCTTGAAAAACAAACAGGAGATGCTATATACAGGAGAATTTTCAGCAGCTTAAAATTAGGGTTTGATGGGCAGTCTGCCTGTAGGAGGAGGTGGCTGGCGAGGGCGACAGCAAGCGGCGTGTTGCATCGTCAGCTGTGACACAAAGACATGGAATCCATTCATCTCTGGCTGGGTGTACTGTGGCACCCCACACCAATCTGACTGTTGGGTGCTGTCCTCCACCCAGAGCACATGCTCACTCCTCCTCCTTTGCACTGTTTTTGACTCTCAGTGGACCT
>NW_008626231.1:40057-49008 GCF_000691845.1 Merops nubicus
TGAACCATTTCAGCATACTAAATCAGGAGAAAAACTGACCTATTTAAAGAAAAACCATTTTCTGACAGGTGAATTGGGTAGCTGCCTGTTACTAGATTGACATGGCTGTAGAAATGCAGACTCTGCCACTCATCTCCATCTAGAAAACAGAATACTGTTCTATTTCATCAGGCCCTTATGAGATTTAACATTTGCAAAGATCTGTGAGAATGCCAATTTAATTCCATAAAACTGTAATCTTTTATTAATCATTTCTAGTATTAATGATAACATCCCACCACTATTTAATTAAACATGGGGTTTAGATTTTTTAATTGCAGATTGTTGAAGGCAGTATGTCATGCAAGTACAGCAGGTGTCAAAAACCTGGTATGTGACCATGATAGCATTTAACCATGAGCAACTGTTGTGGCTTTGTGAATTTACAAGTTATGCAGCTCTAAATTGTTAATGGGTTTAAACATCTATAATCTTTGTCTGGAACTTTTTCAATATTGTTGCCATTATTTCAGTAAAGAGTATGGTGATTGATTTGTGCCATTAATTCTTACCTTACAAAATGTGTCAATAGCATGCTTGGATTTTCTTGTAGTAATTTTAACATTTGCAGAGTGGCAAGTAATCAAGGAGAGCCACTCATCTGAAAAGGAAAAAACAGGAGCATATGTGGGAATGGAAACCAAGAACAGCTGGAATGACCAAAAGGAGTGTTTAAGGGGGCAGGGGGGGAGGCTGGGTGGGAGTCTGTTCCCTGACAGTTAGGATCTGGGGGCAGATCTGGAGATTCTGCCTTTGCCTGCAGCAGTGCCTGGCTGAGCCTGTCTGTGTAACTACTGACACGTTTCTTAATGGTGAAGAACTGGCTGTTGATTTCAAGTAGCTTGAGACCTTCTGCATTACAAAAGGTGTTTAGAAGAGTTGTGATAATTGGGATAGTGCAGTGGAAATAAGTTTTGGAATGCCTTCACCATCTTTTCAGTTCCAGTACTGATATATTTATAGCCTGGGGCAGGTTGGCCTCTTATCTTCTGATATGTATTTTCTCACAAAGGGAGCTATTTTTAGTCCTTGGCTGTGTTCTCAGTATAGAGAATACCATGCAATGAATGTGATAATTATATTCAAGAAATACTATATTCATTTTAGTTCCTTGTCATGAAGTAGACAATGCTTTTGACGTACTATTTTTCTATCCTCACAGTTAGCTATTAAAAGTTTTGATAAAACCAAGTTAAAATCTGTTGAAACACTGGACCAGAGGGAAGTCAAGATAATTGACATAGGATGCAGTGGTGAGTTTGGGAAATGTGATGACACAATAGAAGTTCCTCAAAGGAGTAAATTAATGCACCGAAGACACACTCTTAATGTGCCACTTTCAGAAGAGAATGTCCACAATGATCATTTATCCAGCCCTAGAAATCCAAGTATTTCACAATCACAAGACTGCTGTGAGGACTTGCTTTCAGAACATTGACAAGGAAGTGTGAATTTGATGTTGGAAGCCCCGTGCTAGTTTCCTAGCACTTTCAAAGACTGAATCCTCTGTTTATGTTGGAGGCAATGACCCAGCCAGATCATTATGGATCTCAACGACCAGGGATGTACTGAGAGGCAGACAGCAAAATTACTTTCCTATTCTACTTAGCACTTACTAAAAAATTACACGTAACAGTAAACCAAACAAAACCCTGTATTGTATTTTTCAGCCACCCACTTTGTTTTTAAAAGCCTTTGAATACTTTTTGCATTTTCAGTTTTTATCACTACATTGGATAAGTGTATATATAAATATATATATTTATATATAAAGATATATTGGATAACAAGGTATTTATTGACAGAGGTAATTGAAATGTCTCTATTTTTATTGTAATGTTACAAACCATTATGGTATATATTTCTGTATATTTCAGTATCTGGGAAAACAATAGTCTGTGACATCTGGGATACTGCATTCCAAATGTCCACGTGCCATTCGTGTGAAGGGATGCAGTCCCTGCCCGTTTCTTTGTCATGCTCCCCTGTATTGGATCTGCAAGATCAAGCTTCTTACAGGAGCCAAGATACTGGGGGAAAAATAGAGGGCCCTTGACAAAGCTGAACTTTGGACTCTGTTCACGGCCTAATTAAAAAAAAAAAGGCAAAGGACTTATTGTCCTTGCATGTATAAGGACACACAGAATTGGTTTAAGTTAGTTCCCACCCTGCCTTCCTCTAAAGAAATCAATGCACAGATACTCATGATTCTGCACCTGGGCAGCATCTGCAGACAAACTGCTTGGGAGCCTGCTCTGGACTGCTCTTCTGCTGCTCAACAAGGTAAAATTCCAGTTATGAAGGGTACTTCTCACCTCAGTTAGCATTTGTTGGAATGGGCCAAATATTAACCCATTCCTAGAGGTGAGCACTTAAGAACTGAAAGTCTGCAAGAAACTAGGAGATGGCTGCTTAGATTTGAACTTCAATTTCTACTGTTTCAGTGATGGTAGAACGTGTAAATAGCATAAGCTAGGTTTCTGAGTGCAGTATCTTTTTGTTCTTGGCTCATCACACCCAGCTTGCATTTTATTTCATAAAATATTTGTCTGAATAATTCTATTTCTTTTAACTGTGGTATTCGTAAACTGTCTGGCAAAGTACAAAGCTGAAAGACATGCTGGTGATTTTTTTTCCAATAACTTTTTACTCTAAGAGGGGAAATGTGCATTAAGTGCACAGTATAGACCTTTGGAGATGAGGGTCAGGTGTTTATTTTTCTAATAATTTATGAGTTCATATGATTTTCTAATGTGCCTTGGATTTGTGCCAAATGACAGAAAGAAAAAAACCCTAGTAAAATAACTCTTGAAAATGCTGTTTTCTTTGAGTGCTTTTTTTAAAGCATTGGATCTTTTACGCAGGTTTCCCTGCTTTTGTCTTTGTAGGCATTTGAAGACTTCACTTTGTGTCTGTTTAAATTGAGGGATCTCTTGGAATTTACTCGCATGTTCAGCACGACTGCCTTCCCTCCTTCATTCACAGAGTACCACTATTAGGTCATGTGGTTTTGAATTTAAGGCATGGAGGTGTACAACATAAAATTGTTAGTGAAGCCAAATGTTTCCACCTGACTTCCTTCTTTAGCTTTATGTAGCCATTTCAAAAAAAACCACAAAAAAGTAGTATGGATGTTCAGCTATTAAAAGCCAAAAGACCAAGAGGAAAGAGACATGAACTAGTTTTTTCTTCTTGTGACATAAAGATTGTTGAGCAAGCCACTCACCAGTAGGAAAAATAACCTAGATACTACTTACAAAATGTACAAGTAAACTTGTTAGATCTCATTTCCAAACTATGTTGTGAGAATTTTGCTTGCTTTAATTAACTATGCATTTAACTAACTGATTCTTGTCTTAACTTATTGACAATACAGATGACAAAAATTAGTTTATTAGCTTTTTAATACTGGTGGTACTGTACTACAGATTTAAGTACAGAATATACTGCTGTAACTACAGAGCATGAGTTAGCACAACGACACCAAGTTCAATATCAAGTCTTTTTTCTTAGTCCTCAATAATAAGTATATTGTGGTTGAATAGCTTTGGAAAAGTTTTAAGACAGCTTTTTGAATACCTTAGAAAAGAGCTAGAGATAAGTATCAGAGAATGTGAACTCTGAATTTAGATGCCGTTTCTCTAAAACAAATTTTGAGCAGAACAGGTTATGGAAAAAAACTTGTTATACTGTTCTTTTTTAAGCATAAAGTCTTTTGTTGTATTCTGTGCAAGCAGTGACACAGCTGTAACATGCCCAGGTTTCAGCTTTGATATAAATGGTTATATAATTATTAATTTTAACACTTCTTAAGTTTTAAGAATAAAGTATCACTTGCCTTTGAAAAACTTCCCCCCCCCAAATGATATACAAAATGTGTGAGAAAAAACAATAGTAGCTTACTTAATACAGATTGGGTGCATATTGCCTACTGTGTTTTTTAACAAAATCTGTATTTTAAGACATCTAACAGCATACAATTTTTTTTGAGTTTTATAGAAAACTTACAAATTTAGAATTAACCTGGATTTTCTATTCTATTACAGTATCAGTACAGTTGTCCTAGTGAATCTGAGGCTACTTAAGCAACCAAGCCATGCTTCACTTAGATTCAGTGTTCAGTCTAGGATAAAACCTTTTCAGGCATTGTGGATGTAGAGCTTATGTACAGAAAAAAGCAGCACTTAAATGCTCAGCTATTCTACTATAAAAGATGGCATGCTAATAATTAATTATTTAGGTAAATGAAATAGTTTGCAAGTTTCTTTTGACATGCTTAGGCCAAAGCTGTAATTTACAAATACCTTAATATTCAAAGGTCTGATGACCAAAGGCTAAAGTGGAGTAGGATTTGAAGGGAGTTCCCTGTAAGCTTCCCCTGGAATTGCACTAAAGTCAACTTCATGCCACTTCAGATTTGGCTGCAAAGCATGTTACTGCACAGTCCAATTTCATCTCCATAGAGGGATAACTTCAAATGAATCCAAAGTGCTATTTCACATTTTGACAACCTAGATTCTGGACCAGCTGTTTTGAGACCAGCAAGGCAAACAAGGTGCTGCTGTTACAAGTGGAATTTGATGCAGTTAGGAATGGGAACATATCCTAAGCAGCCACACTTCACATATGTAGCACTAACAGGAAAACTTAAATCATCTATCACCACACCTTGGCTTGAAGCTGTTCACACTGGTAAAGGTTCATTAGCCTAAAGAAATTCAGCATACACCCACATCATAACTACAGTTAAGGAATCCTGATTGCAAACATAGACAAAAAACACCCACCAGTGCTCACTTGAAACAATTTTATTGTGTTCCAAAAAACACTGCAGTTGGGATCATACATATTCTGTTAAATTATGTCAGAAAAGGGTTCTGTGGTGGCAGAGTGTTTATCAGCACATTACAGTATTTATCCTACTTCAATAACCATATTTTTGAATAAACTTACAGCACAAGTTCAGTTTTACATTATGCATGCAGGAATTGAAAGTGTAGGAAAATGATTTTTCTTCCCAAGGTTAAGAAATACTCCAGCCATTTGATAAAAATGGAGGTAGTCTTAAGAACATATGATACCAAGTGTCTGAACAGTGCTGTATTACACAGGTAACTTGCCTTTTTTTTTTTCTTTGAGATAGCTTGTTATTCATATGAGAACAGTTCAGTTGTATGCTCGTTACAGAGGCTGCCAGGTGCGGAGTCCTCTGACCCAGACACTAGGATACCTTCACTTTATTTTATAAACTTCCAGTATGGACTTGAGAGCCCGTGAGCTGCTGGACAGGCTTCCTTCAGGGGCTCAGGAAACCTCCTTTCTAACACCTCTGTGACTGGCACCTGGCTGTTCCCAGCTCTACACTGAGCTCCTCCCCACGTCTGGGTATCTCCAAGAGCAGCAAGTTAGGCGGTTGCGGAAAGCGAGGCTGAACACAGCGGGTGAGGGTACCAGAACGGTTGTGCTCAGGGAGCAGTGGGCAGGAATCCCACACCACCACGGCTCTTACACTACAAAAATTTAAGTTACAAAATCCCCCCTTCTTAGATTTCGTTTATAAGACAAGTTCACTTGTTGGCCTTTTTATAAAAAGAAAAAAAAAAAAGCGTAAACATTTTCAGATCTCGCGTTCTGCCCGATAACAGCACGTTGCCATTTCCCAGGCCTTCTGTTTGGCAGACAGTCTTACAGTAGTATTAATAATCATCCTCTTCATCAGAATCCAACACTTTCCTTCTGTTGAACTGCAATGAAACACACGATGTGAAAACAGAGGGATCAGAGGAAAGGGTCCAGCAGAGAGCAAGCCTGTCATGCACGGGCCCCGCCCCCGCCCCCCCTGAGGCACAGGACAGACAGGGGCAGTCTGTCTGACAACAGCATCTGCTGATCTCACTGCTGGTAGGGACTGGGATCACTGAATCCCAGCACTCAACCACTGCAGAGAGGAGAAACAGCAAATGCCAACTTCACTTCCACCCCCAACTGATCCAATACTTGCAATTTTTCTGCTCTATTTTATACCAAAAAATACACTTAGGAAATAAAGCTTACCTTTACTGTGGTTTTCTTTTCTGTTTGCTGACTCACTTTTTCAAGTATTTCTATCAAACCTTGTTCAGATACCTAGGAAATAAAAAAGCCATGTAACACATTCTGAGAGATCCTTAGTATCAAACAACTGAATCACACTTTCCCTTCTTATAAAAAGAGTTGTATAATAGTAATGGAGATGTGTAATAGTATTTAGAAGCTGTCAGTTGTATTTTCTGTTATTTAATTTACAGATATTAAACCCAACCCATTACTTCAGAGTGAAGTAGGGTTGAAAATGAATATATGCAAGGAAGAATTAGAAAAATGTAACTCACCTTTCCAGCTAGCTGTCCAAATCTTGCCATCTGAATCAGATAATTCTCTACTGCTTTTGCTTTGTCTGGTTTCACAAGTGCTAAATTGCTTACTGCAACAAAAACAGGCTCAGTTCATTTTGTTCTAAAATATGCTCAAATACATTCATTAGTAATTAAAAAGTGACACGTCCCTACAAAACCATCCTCTTCATGCCAAGGTGATAAAGCATTTTCATTTATGCAAAATAAAGATACAAGATAGTTGTATTTCTTTTAAATATTTGTTTCTAATTAGACACTAATTTTGACTCTTAATAACACTCCTACTATTAATTGAAAAAAATACATTTTTGATTACTATAATTCGGATGTCAGTTAACTCCTCCCCTCCAATCCCTGACAGAACCAACTGAAAAGCTGCAATGGTGGGAGCTGCCCATCAACGATGGTGCTTCTCTAGTCTGGCCTCTATCAAAGCACACACGTGCCCGATGTGAGCAGCACTGAACTGTACTAGAGGAGGATGTTTTATCAGAAAGTTGCTTGGATACTTACATCTTGCACGAGCTGCTTGATCAAGAACTTGAGCTAAAATAGTATTTCTTATCTCTGCTTCCCTGTAATGAAAAATTAACCACAAATTAAAAGTGGGATTTCAAAGACCTAAAACACACACAAAACAGCAAACTACAGAAGACTTTTGATTCATGTAAGTGACTTACTGAGGTCCCTTCAAACCTTGCATTTACACAATTTCTTTTATAACATTTCCCAGCTCTGTGTACGTTGATAAACTTACATGGCCAACACCATCTTCCAAGAAATCAGGATGGAGTTTGCTGCTTACACCTTCTTACTGTTCATTATTACATCTTAAAGACAAAAGCCACGTGCCCACTGTAAAGGTTCTGCACTGGGTTCCACGTGGAGTTCCACCAAAGGCAGGGTATGGCAGAGCAGGCATAAGGAGTAGTCCACACAATGTGAGATAGAACCAAACTTGATATCATCTTATAAGATTTTTTCAATAAGTCTTCATAGACTCACAATATTTGAATATTTGCAAAACTAGAATTTTGGTTGATGCATTTCAGTTAATATAAACCTGGATTCTGTGCAAAGTCTACAGCTCTTTAAACATACACTTTCCATTTTCTGACTGCAAATACTACATGCTATTTTTGCATTTTGACATGAATCATTTTGTTTCATATTTTTAACTGCAACAGATGTCCCAGGAAAGGGCAGTCAACTAGGAGAGCACATTCCCATTGCACTAACAGAGCCAAACTCGTCACTTGGACAAAACTGCAGTTTGGGAAGAGTTCTTCCAGCCTTCATATTTTTCTTATGACCAACTCTTAGCAACCCAAAAAAGCCAAGGTTTCTGAGCTCCAGAAGCAGATCACAGCAGGAGTGATGATGCTTCCCCAAAACATCCTATTATATCCCTATGGGTCATGAGGTTATTGCACTCGGCTGAAACTGACAAAGAGCTGCCACTGCTGTTCCTCCCACACCAGTCAGGGTTCAGACTGCCCAACACCTCTGCTGTAGATCACCCAATACAGGTGAGCCTGGGAGCCACACTTGGATCAGATTTTTAGCTATCCTTGGATTAAATCTTTAGCATCTCAGGTTAAATCTTTGGCATTTCTGCTTCTTTGTTGGCAGTTTTTCCAACAACAACAATAATCAGGTGATTATTCCAAAGAAATTAAATACTAAAAAAAAATTACTACAAGGCTTAAAATTATTTAATGTAAGCCCAAAAGTCAATAGTTTTAATTTATACCTCTGTTTTGCCTCTTGTTGTGATGGATCACCAGAAGAATCCTAAGGAATAAGATCAGAATAAATATTATCATCCAAAAACATTGCACACAGATCACCAAGTTTAAAAATGCCATCAAAGTCACTGTGAGCTAAACCTGCCTGACCACGGGTGAGATCCTGAAAACAAGAATCTGCTGCCCTGGCAAATAAATGTGCCGTGCTGTGCTCTCCTCACAAAGCAGGACTGTGAGCCCCTGGGACGGCCCCTGCCACCCGACCTACCCACAGATTCCCGTAGGTGTGGACACTAAAATGCCTTCCCATTGGTCACAGATAACACCCTTTCCCAAAGCCCAGAAAACGGATAAAAAGCACTTTAAAATTATTAAGCTACGGACAAATTACACCTCAATTTAGCACTGTATTTATCAATAGAGAATAAAACACAACCCTAGAATGGTATTTTAGAACTGATACAGGCAGCTGACTATTCAGAGGCAAGCAACAGAGGAAAAACCTCAACTTCATGTTGGCTCTGCACCTCGATCTTTATAGGTAGTTCTTCAAAGGGTAAGAGCAGAAAGGGAAACCCAAGAGAGGCCACGAGGCTGATCACAGGCACGGAAGACCCCGTGGCAGGAACAACGGAACAGGCTGACACCCTTCAGCTCTGCAAACAGGGGCGACTGGAAAGGCGGGGGCGGTAACCCGTGAAACCCCGAGCGGCGCGGGCAGAAGGCCGGGCAGGGAACGCTCCAGGGCGGCGGGCGGCGCCGGACGGCC
>NW_008626232.1:0-13899 GCF_000691845.1 Merops nubicus
CTCTAGTTGCAGATGTCCCTGCAGGGATGAGATGCCCCTTAAAAGTCCCTTTCAACCCCAAATATTCCATCATTCTGTGATCCTTTCAGCTCCCCACCTCTGCTCTCCCCTGTGCCACAAGCAACAGGGAGCGAGGGAACAAAGGGACCAAAGCAGCCCCCTGACACCACCTCTGCCCCCAGCTCTGGGGTACAGGGGGGCTCCTCACTCTGAGCTGCCAGGGCCAGAGGTTTCTTACCACTCACTCCCCTGTCTAGATGGCTCTTATGAAGGAGAATGGGTCTAGGTGTGTGTAAACCTCAAGTTCAGCAAAATCTGCATCTCTCAGTTCCCCCCCCTCCCCCAGCACCATCTGATTTTAGACCACCTCACAATCCCAGAATCCAAGCAAGTTAGGGGTTGGAAGGCATCTCTGAATATTATTTCATCCAACCCCCCCGCTCCAGCAGCTCACCCACAGCAGGATGCCCAGGGTCACATCCAGGTGGGTTTGGAATCTCTCCAGAGCAGGAGACTCCACAGCCTCTCTGGGCAGCTGCTCCAGGCTCTGCCACCCTCACAGGGAAGAAGTTTCTTCTCCTGTTCACATAGAACCTCCTCCTGGGTTCCAGTTTGGGCCCATTGCCCCTTGTCCTGTTGCCAGGCCCTACTGAAAAGAGCCTAGCTCCATCCCCTTGACACCTGCCCTGTAGATACTGATAAGGTCCCCAGAGATCCCCACTTGCTGTGCTCTTTATTTGACTTGTTCTCAGAAGCACAGGCCAAGGCCCTGTCACTGTATCACCTGCATTTCTGCAGAGGCACTGCAGAAATCTGCCTCTCATTTTAGATGCCAAGATCATCCAAAATACTTGTTTGCCAAAGGAAAAAAGGGTGGTGGGGGTGGGGGGGAAATCATCCATCTGGCAAGCGTGCAGGCAAAATGAGCAACTTCTATTGCACTACCTCAGTGGAGACCCAGGTTTTGCAATCTAAGGAGACTTAGTTGCATACTTCACCATACTGCCTAAGGAGACAATTCTTCAGCAAATCAGAATCCCTCTTGTCCTTGCAGGACAGGAGATGAGTGCAGAGGCTCAAGCCTGGAAGCCCCGATTCTCAACCACCATCATTGCCATTGAGAGGTGGAAGTGGTACCTTTGAGGAGCTGTTTCTCAGCAAGTGATTGGTTGGTGTCACACAAGAGGCTGTGCCCCAGCTCTGAAACCCAAGGTCAGTGTCCATCCTCCTCCTCACACGTTTCCCACACACTTGAGTACAGGCAGCAGGGTGTGTCAGGAGTTTTTCTGCAAGGTGCCTCGTAGAAAGTTGAGATCTGCGTTCTGGGGAAAGATGTAACATTTTAGCAACGTTTTCAGGTCCCTCACAGTGGTAATGGCATCATGACCACGTTCAACCCTCGCAGGAATCCTGAGCAGCCCCTCGCAGCACTAATCAGAACCTGACACCTAGTGTCAGTTGTAAGCCACGGCAACCCCGGGGCTTCAAACTTCACCATTTCTTCATTGATACCAGCGTCCATATTTAGGAAAAAGGCTTAAACAAAAATCACCTTTGCACCAAACACGGTTTTTCTAGTTTTCAAAGAGAAATGGGATCCTGAAGAGATTGCAAAGTGATTAAAAATAAACAGCAAAACATTTATCACACAATTTTCCTAAAACCCCAAGAGTCTTTCTTTAGCCTACAAACTTAACATCAAAGATGCTATATATGGGTGTATTCTAAACTGATTATTTCTCAGAAAAGATTTACCAACATTTACTTGTTACTTTATTTCCTACTTTCTCCTAGTCAAAGTTTTCACAGGAGCATAAAACCAGAAAAAAATCCCATGTACTTACAATATATGAGATTGTCTGTGTTGGCCTCATCATGTCAGGATCCAACAGACAGGATGGGAACTGAAATAAGATGTGTGCTGCAGATATTTTCAGATGAATGCTCACACTTGGTTGTATAGTTGGGTGAACAAAATCATCCACCAGTGGATTTACTTCACCAGTGCTCTGGACTAAGTTCATACCTTAAAGCCAATAAATTAACCACTTGATGATTGGCATTTTACACCTGATATAGCCCAACTGATAGACATTTCCAGTAACTCACAAGAATGGGACCAAATTATCCTTTTCTCTCCTCATCCCATTCTTCTTAAAAGGAATTTCTTGACAGACTGACAGCTAAAAATTTGCAGACTCCAGTCTTGACACCATTTCCATTTGGAAACCCTGGGATCAAGCAGCAGCCACTGAACTGCCATTATTTCAAGTCAACCACATACTTGACTGTGGTGCTAATTAACCAATTTAATTCTGCCACTGTTCCTCCATTTGTAGGACTGAGAAAATACCTGCTTTGCAGTCCCCACGGTGTTAGGGTGTGTTCACATAGTGCTTTGTATCATCAAAGCACTCCACAAATGCCAAGTGGTATTATCAGCTCTGACCACGAACATTAACTCTCTTCAGGCCCCCCAAGTTATTCTGCAAAATCTTTGAAGACTATTTGATTATACAATCAGTTCTCCATGTGCTAATACTCAGGCACTTCAGGTTTGGCAGATCAAAAAGAAAGACGGAAAGAATTATTTGTCAGAAAGACAAATAATTACCAGTATCAGAAGTAAATTGGCCATTTGTTAGAAGTAATGTGTATGTTCTTAACCATTTATCAGGAAAGCTGCCTTGATCAAAATAAGACAGCCTGCTGGAACCAAATAAGCCATTTCTTCAGCAAACACCTCAGCTATACTGATGCAAGAGCTTGTAAGCATTTATTCTTGGGTAAATGGAAGTGGTGGTAGCTTCTAGAAGCCTTCAAGTGTACCAATAGTGAAGCTGGCCTCATTCTTAACCTGTGCCACTCTTTCTTCATGCTGAAATGGCTTGCCTAAAAAAAGGGTACCAAATAGCATGGTTTTAAAAGAACCTGAAAGGTTGGTTTAGGTTAATTCAGCTAAGCTTAACCTATCTATATGGTATCTAGACTCTAAGCATGGCTAAGCAGCAAGACAGAGAAATTAATTCTTATTTCACCTACTTAGCCAATTTTATTTTTTTTTTTTAAATTATAAAGTAAATTTTACTCCAAATTTTTTAGGGGTTGTTTGATAAGATTCTTGTTGCCACAACCACAGTGCAGCAAGAGAGAGAAATTAATTCTTATTTCACCCAGTTAGCCAATTTATTTTTTTTAAATTATAAAAGTAAATTTTACTCCAAATTTTTTAGGGGTTGTTTGATAAGATTCTTGTTGCCACAACCACAGTGTGAAACTCTTGAGAGTTTCACCAGACGTCAGATCAACACTGAGTTTTATCCAGCCCAATTACACAACGGAAAGAAGGAGATTAGCTGACAGGTCAAGTTTAATGATCAGGGTCAGATGAAGCAGTTTAGCAAAGATCCTCAAAATTTGGAATCCCATTTTAGACAGCACGTTGCATCTAGCTGAATGTAGCAAATAATTAGATATCCTTCCACCAATGCAGTGGCAACAGAGAGGTCATTGTTCTTTCATTCCAATTATAATACAGTTCAGCAGTCTTTCATAGCTTTTAAGTATCACAGAATGTCTGACATCTGATTAGGCTCCACTCATAATGCACTGGTTCATTCTCAAGAAGGAACTGTGTTATTTTCTTGACAGAAAAACCTACTTTTTAACTTGGAGAGCTTAATTGCACAATGAGATACAGGCACAGGCTTCTCTGTGTTTCTTTATTGCACAGTCACACACTAAAGTAACAGTTCAAAATGCAGAAGCTACAAGTTTCTTTACATCAGGTAAGAACTGAGGGACAAGGCCTGTAGCCTGGAAAAACAAAAGGCATTCCCTGTTACTTGTATTGTCCACAAAGACAATTACTTCAGTAAATTAGGATTAGGCAGATAACACACATTAAAATACACCAAGTGGTAACTACCATGAAAACAAGATGCACAAACTGAAAAAAGCAAAGACATACCAAGAAATACAAGTTAAGGCATTCAAAATTAAGGCATTTTTAAAGCAAATACTATTGACTCTGAAGTTGAGCAGAAAAAGTCACCCTTCCTCAAACACAAGCCATGGAGAATTCCAGTACTCTAAAACCCAGCAGATATTTGTGAGATAAAACAACCTCCATTTCCACAGCTTTCAAAGCCAAAAGTCACTCCTGACAGACTTGTGGTACAATTGAAGATGCAAACCACTCCTGACAGAAGACAACAAAGGACTGGTCAGGTATCCATGGTGGTGGTCACCTGAAGTGCACTGGTGTGGAAGTTCTGGAATGTCAGAATATAGATCAAACATTCAAGTGCCAAGTAAAGCCTTTCCAACTGTGAAGTCACCAAGAACAAGACTTCTCATAAGAGTGACATTTTACAGAAATATTGAAAGGCAGTTGGAAGTGAGGCCAACACTGATGCAGATCTACGCTCAAAAAACTCCTACACCCTTTAAAACAAGCTGTCCTCAAAATAATTTCTATTACAGTCTTTAATTCCTAGTACTTTTTGCCACAGGAACACCTCCCTGTACAGTATTCATTCTAAAAAAGTGACTGCTATGCAAGGACAAATACAAACATGTGCTATGACCCTTTCATATTGTACCACCTGAAGCAAGAGTCTAAAGACTCCTAAGCAGACACCTTTCAAACAGAATTTGACTTACTTGTGCAAAATCATTACAAATATTAGCTCCAGTGCAACAATCAAATCTTCCCCCTCCCACACACAACAACTGAGAGAATAAGGCAGAAGAATTAAAACCATCTCCTCTTTCACATACACGTGCAGGCATACAATTATTTTTCTTGAAGTTAGCTTCTGCAAGGCCAATACAGTCAATGTAACATGAAAGTTAAAAAAACAAACAACAAACAAACAAAAAACCCCTGTTCATTTCCAGACTGCTAATTTCAACAACAATCTGCCCTGCAACTGAGATAGTGCCTCCCTTAACCAGAGATGCTGAAAGGCCAACATATGAATGCAAGACACAAAAAAAGCAGCATAATTGTAACAGAAAATCTCATTTTTGTAGCACAATAGTTAGTTTTTTCTATGCTGATTCTGTTTCCAAACATTTCAAATGATCAGTGCCAAAATTTACATTTACTAATTTTATGTTAGTATATTTAGATGTGATTTTTATCTACATACATATGGAGCACAGCTTATCAACTGCATGACTGGGTAACACACCTATTCTCTAACAAAACCTCCATGACAATACTTTAACAGCTTAAGTAAATCTCTATAAGAGTTTTAAATGGATCACTGGAAATAAAATATTCAACATCATCCCTGATGGATGCTTGGTGGTGAGGATGATAAAAAAAGATTTATGGATCTGGGGAGAAAATTTGGAGCAAACTTAACCATTGAGAAGTCAGTTGGTTATGAGCATACTACAGATTATGAAGCATCTGAAGATTAAATATTTATACCACAGTAGTTCCTTAAGAACAAAATACCTCTTTTATATTTGCACAGGCTAGGAAAGCTCCATCAGCTAGAGAAATAAGCCCAGTGGATGAGAGGTACACAAAAACTAAAGGCAACTAAATAACTTTGAGCAATTGCATGAAGCTTTTTAGAAGACCCATCCAACAGGGATGCTGATGCAGGCCACCTCTAGCTAGCTTAGTGCTGCCTAGACTTGTGTATGTGAAGGCAACATTAAAGTTACTATATTAGTTTGTCCTAACTGCTAATGATAAGTAGCAAAAATCTCAAAGACAGACAAGATAAATGCCAGTTCTGAATCACTGCCATCTTCCTATGGAGTGGTCCTCTGCAAAGTGTTCACAAGAACTCTGAACAAAGCCCTCAAAGCTTAACCATGACCAGATCACCTACATCCAGGCACAAAGTCACAGGATTCTTTTCTTATTGCCAGAACTGTAGATATCCCTTCCAAAAATTATTTTGGAACCTGTCGTTCTCTGGCAAAAGCATCACTGATCTGGTTCTGCAGACCAGGAACACAGCAAAAAGTCTGACTGATGATGCCAAAGCCTGTGGAGTTCAATTCAGATGGTGTAGTTCAACCGAGCTGGTAGAGATGGGATGGTTTTATGGAGTTCAACCAAGACAGTGAGGTTCAACTGAGCAGTAAGGGCTTGGGAGAGGCAATGAAACTGAAGAGACATGCTGCCATGGTGAACATCCTACACAGTAAAAATCAGCATGCTGCACTGGGACAGAAGGGAGGTTTTCTTACATTTACCACAAAGAGTCACTCTGAGGTTAAATGGCCACATTTCAATTTGCCAAGGGAGAAAGGCACAACTGTTGCAAGGTAACAACAGCCTGAGGTAGAGCTATTCAAGAAACAAAGGCAGGACCTGGGCACTTAATTGCTTAGATGAGACTATTCAAAAGAGACTTAAAATCAGAGTCACATTAAAAAGTGCAAAAATGCTTTTAAACCAAACACTTGGACTTAAAAAATATTGATTCTAAAGTTCTGAATTTAGCATTGACGAGCAAGTGTCCTGGCTCCACTTGTGCTGAATCACACCAGCAACCAGTGACTGTCCTTACTGGCAGAAGCAGATCAAGTAACATCTGTTCTCCAGGAAACCTCCTCAAATACAATCAGTTGAGATCACATCATGAGTCTACAGACAGGCCTGGTCCTCATCAGAAAATCTGACCATACATTGGGCACATGAATTTCATGCACAGGCACGCTGTTAAATAGAGTACAGCATAAAAAGCCAATGAAAAAGGTGCTCAAGAGCAAATTATGGCTAGCAGAACACTTCAGAGGTAGATAATACTTGTGGCAATTGGACCTTTGAGTAGAAGGCTCCACAGCTGGCAGCTTACACAACAATTTTGTCTGGTCCACAAATAAATTTCAACCAGCACTTAACTTTGTTACCATAAGGTGCTATAAATACAATCTGGTCCCCAGTTGTCCTGAAGCTAGGTAACTCTTTTTATAAGAAAAGAACATCCTAAGACAAAATTTTGAAGAGAGTGCACTGGTGTTCTATGACTCACTGGAAAAAAAAATCTTCTATGTATCTAAATGCTGCATTTTTGTCCTTAGTCTTCTAGCATTGGATTATGTTTCAGAAATTGTTTTTTCTAGTTTTTTTTTTTCCTCCCCCAAATCTCACTGAGAAGGTCAGCTGTAGCTTATCTAATTTTGCTTTCCTTTGATGTGATAGTCTTCTGGAATCAATTGGACATTTTCACCAAATTTGCTGCTCTTGCCCATCTTGAGACATCAGTGATTCTCTTCTGTCCTCTTCTCCTGGTGCATTATTAATACAGAAAAGTAAAAGCTGCCAAAGCTAAAAGCTTCTATATTTGTTATAAGGTTTGAGAAAGTCTTCTGGCTGGTGGTGTAGAGTGGACACACTCTGGCATCCATATCAAACATGGATCAGGCAGTCAATGGAATGGAAAGAGGTTAAATTCTATAAGCCATTTTTTTCCTTCTCTTGTCATCTTAAGGACCAAGGGAAAAGGAAGAAGATAAAATGTCTCTATGTGACTAGAGAAGCTAGTTCTCTTCCCAAACCCCTGAAATCATTCCATAAAAGGACCTGATCAGTACTAATACTTCATTTCTTCACATGTCCTGCTTGCTAACATGTTTTTAGTTGGGATTATTAATTCATGTAAGTCACCCAAAGAGCATTTGAAGATACACAGAACAACTCAGAAAAGAGGCAGGGAAAAAGACCTCCTGCCCTTATTCTTCCTTTATCAAAATAATTCCTTATTGATCCCTGCTCTAAACCAAGCCAATTTGTTAAGGGTTAATACCAGTTACTTCTTTAAAAAAAGCAAGTCTAAAAACCCCCACAGCTTCTCTGCTGAAGGTCACCTAGCGCTTGGCAGAACCGAACTGGCTGGCTGTGAAACTGTACAGCACACACACACTGCAGAGAAAGGAGAAACAGGTGGAGAACAGTCAGTCAGATGCAGGTGTAGCAGTCTGGGCTGACATTTCACAGGCCAGCTCTGGCCTGCCCTGCTGGGCGTGGTCCTTGGGCTGCCCCTCAGTGCTGAAGAGGTGCCTGCTCTGGAAGGAGGAACGGACGGTTCGGTTCATCAGCGGCTGAAGAGGACGGAAGTTGTCAACCATCCTCTTCTCTTCCTCACCATCGGAAGTAAAGAGCAGCATCCGAAATGCATCCAGCTGAGGAGGAGAAATGTCCAGTTTTGTGACTTTGATTGGAGTTCATGACAAAACACAATCGTTCATGCTTGGGGAAGAACACCCAAAACAAAGGGACTATTGTATTTCCGTTCTGAGAAGTTTTAGCATGAATGTCTATCGCTGCTTTGTCACCTGCTGGAAAAGATTATGCCATCATCTATATCAATGCAGGAGATAAACTGTCAGTCATCTGCCATCTTTAGGCAAACTAAACCTCAAACTTTCATGTCTGAGATGGAACTGATTCCTATTCAAGCACTAGAACATATGCTATCTTTAAATAAGTCTCACATGCTATCTTTAAATGTCTCTCCAACCTTAATCTACACCTCTTCCTGGAGTTCTGTTACCTCATACAGACGTGCATATGCTGGCCCACAGGAAAGCAGAACAATCTATATGAGTGTTGCTCTCAGGAGGTTCTAACTGGGGATTAAAATAAAGCATGCAGCAGATCAGCTTTTAATGCTCACAAGGGCATTGCAATGTTAAGTAAACTATGAGCCTTTCTATGCCATAAAAGAATGAGGGTGAATAAGAGCTAAGAAAAAAAGAGAAAAACACTTTCAGTTTAGAAGCAGAATGATACACAGCATTCAGTTCTCCCTGTCCTGTTCCTTTATGCAAACTAAAACAAAGACCACATACTTGCCTATTCTTCAGTCAGTGTCTGTTAGGAGCATGACTTTCTGGATGGATTAGCTCCATACAAAAAATATATTTTAAAAAAAAAAAAGGTATCTTGACCCATGACACTGGACACAAACTTTATTACTCAAAGCCCTGAAAACCAGGGACAATGCACAGATAACTTTCAGTGCCTCTTAAACCATGGAAGGACAAAAAAAAACACTGGATTTTTTTTTAATTGTTCATTTTCACTTGCTTTGCAACAATCTCCAAGACTTGCTCTATGCTGTAATGCCCCTCAAAGTACTCCACCTCTTTGGATAGACAAGAAAATCCTGAAAACTTCCAAAACAACACACAAATGTAGTTCAATTCCAGTAAGCTCTTCTGACTATTTTCTGCTTGTCCTTCCATCTACCAAGGAACAACAAAACACTGAAACAAAGTACTAAAATTAAAAGCAGCAGAGGGCATATGGTGACAAGGCTGTGCTGGTGTCAGAACAGACTACTGACCACAAACTCCTTCACTTGCAATAACTCCTGTAATACAAACAGTTGCTGAAACCTTTGCTTCTCTGTCCTTTTTAAAGGGAATAAAAAAAGAAAAGGAATTCAAGGACAGTGCAGCCAAATATAGAGTAAACATGCCTACAAAGGCAAAGGAGAAAACCCAAGAGGGACTTGCTATCTCTCACCATCAGAATGGCATGTGACTCAGAGCCACCCACCATCCCTTCTTGTGCCTTCTGAGCTGGCCCCAGGCAAGAACAGAGGATTAGCCCTTGCAGGCTCTGCAAGATTTCTCTGCAAATGCACGTGGCTATCAAGAACATGCCCAAAAGGTCAGAGTTTGGCATTTCACAAAACCTGCCCTTTTTCCTCCCTCCCTAACACAAAAAAGAGGCTCCATCCTGGTGAGAGCAAAATTATGAAGTGTTCCAAGAAATAACACTGGGGAAGTGTGTGTGTTTTTCAAGGGGCAGCTTCCAGCATAAAGCATTGCTTATCACAGATGGAGAAACACCTATAGGAGAGCTGGAGAAACACCTTTAACTGCTTAATGAAGAGGTCTTAAATTTCTCTATTAGCTGTTGTTAATGTCAAGATATCTCCCCAAAACAAATCCTGGGTGTGAAGCAGCCCTTGATCTCTGTGCATTCACAGAGAATTACTCACCAGCAACACATCCTGTGCACCTTCCCAGCCATGGCAGCAGGCAGCCCAACAGCTATGGTAGGATTTGAAAGGCAAGGATGAGATTTACCTGATTTTCATCAACCTCGATTGGCTTCTTCTTAATAATCCACGTGACTGATTCAGTAAGTGGGGGAGTAGTCAAAGAGCCCGCGTAGGTCCAGTAATCAGGGCAGGAAGGTATCAAACAGGAGGGATCAAAAACATCAAACTCTATAACAGCATCCTAAACCCCAGAAAAAAAAAAAAAGGTTTTTAGAAGTTGTATTTTGAGACAAAAACCTGGCAGATTACAAGAAGATCTTAATGAGATTAAATACTGCACTTTATGCATACATATGCAAAATTCGGTGAATATTATGATGATTCACAGATAATAATTTAAAACCCCATAAATGTGTTCAAAATTGAACTAGAGGCAGCTAGTGAGCAGACAACATCTGAGTATTTCTGTTGTCCCCACAAGCCATTAGGAATTCAGTGCAGAAGAAATGAGGAGTGTGAAGGACTCACAGACTAGGTCTCTGTGGGAGCTGGAAGCAAACAGGACAAAGAAAGAATAAATGGTGGAGTAAGTGCAGGTAGTTTTGCCAGATACACTAAATAGACTACAAACAATTGTGCTTTCACTTTTCACCACGTGATTTGAGGGAGTGGGAGAGAGAGAAAAGGACTAAAATTTAATTAAATCACAGCAAGTATTCACATCTCCAGAATGTCTCACTCCCACAAGTGAGCTCTCAGACAGCCCGGTGAGCTTCAGAGACCATGATCTCCTACACAAACTTTTACTCCTGGGGTGTTTCCAGGCAATGCAGGAAAGGAAGGTCCTGTTTTTTCCTTCAATAGGCTTCATTGGTTCCCCACTGAGAATGAGAAATATTCAAGAACTTTTCAAAACCAGGGAGCTGGACAAGAGAATCTAGATGGGAGTTTCCACCCTTCATGTGAGAGAGGAAAATCAGATTGGGCATTATCTGACCTTCCTTGACCTTCTCCTACCAGGGTGGTGTTCCTCAGGCTCTGGTGCTTAAGTCAGTGGTAATGCTCCCAAGGCAAGGAAGGTTTTCATGTTTTAAGCCAAGTGCTGCTATGTTGCTGGGTGACCAACACCCTGTGGAGATGAGAGCCCTTTCAGTGCAGCCTACATGCAGCTGGATGAGCTTAAAGTTTGATACTACTTGTTTTGGTTTTTTTAAAGATCTTGACTTTTGTAAAGACCTTGACTTTTGTTTCTTCCAAATTCATATGATATAAAATACTATATTCTCATAATAGATGTTGCTTCACAAATTTCTGTAGGTCATCTTTGGCACTGAACTGACTTGTTTGGCATTTATCTGGCAGAATTTCCACTGTACTGCCATAAATATTTATTTGGATTAAAAAAAAAAACATCCCTATTGCGATAAAAAATGGCACAGTGACTTCAACTGGATGTGCTTACAAGCCAGCAAAATTCTCGATGTACGTTTTTTGTGTGTACTTTGAAAAAGACATGGGCAGCTGGAGGAGCAGTGAGCTGCTCTGAGCACTCCCAGAGACGCAGCACTCCCTCTCCTGGCAGAAGTCAGAAGTGAGCCATGAAGAGAGTCCCACTCCCCTAGTAGAAAATACAGTGTTTGAAAAAAAAAAAAAGCAAAGAATATTCTTTGCCTCAAAGATCAAACAAAAATCAGAAAGCCTTAATTCTGCAAGAAAAACTACTACTTTACATAGGATGGCAAGTTCCTTCCAGTTAAACAACACATGAGAACAAATCCAGTGGCATCTGTTTTCACAGAAGCAGGGATTCAGTGAGGGCAAGAATTAAATATGTGCAAGCTCTAAGGGGATGCCAGAATCCCAGCATGGGGAGGTTGGAAGGGACCTCTGGGATCATCTCCTCCAACCCCCCTGCTCCAGCAGCTCACCCACAGCAGGGTGCCCAGGGTCACATCCAGGCAGGTTTGGGATCTCTCCAGAGCAGGAGACTCCACAGCCTCTCTGGGCAATAGAACCTCCTCCTGGGTTCCAGTTTGTGCCCATTGCCCCTTGTCCTGTCACTGGGCACCACTGACAAGAGTCAGTTCCCAGCATCTTGCCCCCCGGGGGCCCTTTAGATATTGATAAGCATTGATAAGATGTAAGGGATACAATCTCAAGAGCATAATTGCTTTAAGCTTTCCAAACATCTTGATTTAAGTATACAATTCCTACTTAAAAATTAGCTTCCTGCCTCCAATATAATCAACAGTTCACCCAAGGTGTCAGTCAGGCCCCTTACTGACACTTAATGCAGAAAGCATTTATTAGGGTTGCTTTTCTCAAAGCATTCTTTCTGCTGAGTGACTGCACTGGCTATGCCAGATGCTCAAAAATCCTTACCTTGTGTTTAACTGCTGGCAAGGCCTCCACCAGGGTCTGCAGCCCTTCGTGATGTGCTCCAAGCTGCAGGGGACACGTAGGAGAGAGAGAGTCATTCAGCTGACCTTCTGCATATCTATCTGTATTAGTGTTTTTGGACAACAACAACAATCTAGAGGTATTTTGCTCTAAATGGGTTTCATCAAAATTAAAAAGGCATCATCACAGCTCATTCCACCAAGTGCAATTACCTTTAAAAACACTCCAATAACAGCCAAGCCGTTGCCTTCCATTACAGCCTCTTCGAAATTGGGGTACGCCACGGCGTTCCAATGGACCAAATGCAGCTGAAAGGTGAATAAGGGAGGAATCAACACCTGCACAGAGCACAGCAGTGCTATCAAGAAACCTGACTCTTGATCTTGGCTACATTTGGTCCTTGGCAATATGAGATGCTGCAGAAATTACCTTAGAAATCACACACCCCCAAATCAAGGACCCAAATGTTAGTGGAAAATACAATGCTTCCTTTTTTTTCCCCTCCTTTCCTTTCTTTAAACAATAGCCAAAGACCCATTTCACCCACATGTAGCCCCAAAACTTGGTCATACAGTCTTGCTGTTAACAAATCTCTTGCCAAGCTGACAGGCACTATTAGGAACACATTAATAGGAGATAAACATCTTAACAATAAGCAGTAATAATTTTTCAAGTTCTCCATCTTTGGCATGTGACAGTGTTTAGACCTGTTGCACTTTCCTCTGAGCAACTTAAACCATCCTTTTCATTGACTGTCTTCCTGCCTTAGGAGTTACATAATCACAAAAGTTCTGCTACTTTATTTTCTGTCTTCAACTCTCAAGCAATTATTAGAGGGATCATGATAACCATATTATTACCACAGCACTCTGCTGTACATTATTCTAATGACTCAAACATACAAAAAAAGCTGCTGATGACTGGAATAAACTTTCTAACATTAGCCAAGGCCCTTGGGTTACATACACAAGGCAGTTATTGTATACAAAGTAATCAGGGCCAGGCATCTTGAATTACAGGTATGGGTGTGAGAATGAAACAATCTTCCATTTTCTCTTTAAACATTTTTTTTTAAAGAGTATTTAGTATGTGCTTTGTTTCTCTGCAAGCATTTAGTAATAATAAACAAAGTGGTTTTAAAGCAGTAAGGATTGGGAAATTTGGAGGTGTACTAGAGACAGTTGTGCAACATGCTCCCAGGAACAGATCCTAGCCCTCAGGTGAACCCTTAGCTTATTGCAGCTCAGAGGTAAAGCAGTTAGTTATATTTTTTAAATCAAGACCTGAGCTTGCACATTTGCCTCAATATTTGTTGTCCACCTGATCTGCACCACATTAGCTGGGACCTGGGAGTTCATTATGAGCTCCTTGTGCCCTCTGCCTGCTTCCTCCCTCATCCTTTTCTCCTTTAAACAGAGGAAGGACAGGCAGAGTTGTGCCACTCCAGCCAGACAGAGCTGGAACAGCAGGGATACCCTGCTGCCTGCCACTGGCTTTTTTGGTGGCCGAC
>NW_008626232.1:13923-20206 GCF_000691845.1 Merops nubicus
GCGTGGCGGGGCCGGAACGCCGGGGCTCCCCCCCCCCCCTGCCACTGGCTTGTCTGGCTGCTACCCCTGGGGACATTCAGGGAGAAGAAAACATTCCTGAAGCTTTCAGTAATGGGGCCAATGGTCAATTTTAAGACTGTGTCCTCCAGAAAACACAATGAATATGAACTTACTAATAAAACTATGTATGAGCTGTGGCACCTACCAGGTCTGATCCTTACCAGTGAGCTGCAATTCATCAAACTGGGAGTTTTCTAGCATGCAGTATAGTCATAGAGAGCCAGAGACCCAGCCTCCAGTCCCCACGAGCATTTGCACTGCTCAGCATTTTATCTCATACCTCTGCTGGGTAAAATTTACTGTCAACTGTGTGCTCTGAACCCCAGTCGTTTATAGCTCCCCAGTGGAAGTGGAACTGCTTTAGCCTGTACTGGTTTTCCAAGGGACCTCCAAAGATTGCTGAAAAGGAAAACAAGACACATGTTAATAAACATGATTTAGAATTGTCCAGACAAGTAACACAGCAGGATCCTCCTTAAAACAAATTTGCCCAGGAAGAAAAATAATGAAGTGGAGCAAAAGCCTTAACTGAAAGTCTCCTGTTGCTTGGCTACTTTTATACTTTACTTTGCTATGATACAGTTGTTGAAGCAAACACCTCATGGTTTTCCCCTGCAGTCTGAATCAGCTATATCAAATGGAAGATAAGCTAAACAGTCTCACCTATGTCCCCTTCAAGGGAATTTTTTCCCCCCAATTCATATCAAGTTGGGCAGAGTCATGGTGATGACATGTTACATTCTAAACTCTTCTCTTTAAGCAGGCCTAGGAGAACTGCCTTACCAGAAGAAGCATGTATGATGACAAAGCAATTAACACATATATAAATTACATCCCAGCAAAGCCTCAATATCTGTGAAAAATAATGAAATTTTCCATGACACTACAAGACTTCAAAAATCCCATTTTTGCCAGAAGAATGACTACTTTGTGCTCCACGTTCAATTCTGCTTTTTTCTAAGTTACAAAAAACCCAAGCACACTGTTCTGCTTCAATGCAGCTTTTCAGACTGTACCCATGTTAAAAGATTTCCTGCACAGCCAGAAATACTCTAATATTGTGCCTACTGTCAATTGTTCAAGCTACACTCTGCTCTCTAAACATCCAGTCTGCCTATGGGCAAGATTTGGTGTCTTTGGAAGCTTTAATGCACTTTTTAGCCACGAGTAAAGGTGGATATTGTTTGCTCTCCTGATTTCAGAAGGCCTCTCATCATCTCACAAACACATGAATGAGAAAGTCTACGCCTAGTTTTCTGCATACTGCTGGAATTTGCTCATTTCCTCCCAACAGAACCAGGAACACCCTGCAAAGTTATTACATCACAGCATCTGGTGTCTGTTAACCAAAAACATCATTACTTCCAAAGGAATGACAACAAATATGTAGCTGTGAAGTCTCATTTGCTGATTTTAATTGTACATCCCAGTTAAATTTTATAGCAAAACACTGTATGAAGTCCATAATCCCAACACTACTTGTGAAAAGAAGTTAATCACTTTCATACTAAGGAGAAAACTATGAGAGGCATTAAGAGCTTTTCTTGTCTTTTTTTTTTTTCTTTCCTGAAAGCCAGCCAGCAATTTTGAAATTTTACCTAGATAGGTCTGCTTGTAATAAAACAGCAAGCTAAAACAAGCTATGCAAATTAGAATTTAATTAATTTCATTCACTGCTTCTGAGCTCTTAGCATAGATGCAATACTGACCACCACTAAAAAAAGTCATGGCAGAGAAAGTTTCAGTGATAGGATGAAGATGTAGCCCAGACTGCCAAGCCCTTCAGAATTAAAGATTCTGTGCTCTAAAACTATCCATTCCTCATTATGTGATGGTGCAAACCCCCAAGTGATTACAATCACCTTAGCAATCACATTCACTTCAATGTCTGCCTCAGGAGCAAAGTTAGGCACAGGCATATATATGTAGAACACCAGGTTCCTACAGTGGACACCAACAGGAAACAAAAAGCAACTTACAGTCCCTTCACAAGCCTTTTTTGCCATTTCACTCTCTCTCAATTTACCAGACTTGGTAATTTCCACACACAAGAGAAGTTTAAAGGAACTCTAACAAGAACCAGGGGTAAGATTCACACCAGGTTTTCACTGCAGCCCTAGCTGTGTTTCAGTTTCATTTCCTTCCAGCAGACGGCATTCATGCACCCAGACAGGGCCCTGTTCTCTACATACCTTCCCCACGCCCTCTTTCTTCTTCATCCTCCCATTCTGCTCACAAGCAAGCACCCCACAGCAGCACTACCTTCATCTTTTGCCCAAGTCTTGTTTTGCCTCATCTCAGGAGTTGAGCATCTTTGTCTATTCTGGGTGCACGTTTTGGTTTGTCTTTCATCTTCTGTTTCAACTTCGTTGCCTTTTTTTTTTCCCCTCCTTCATAATTCACAAGCTTCCTTCTCTGGACTTCTATTATTGCTAGACAGAAGCTGGCAGAAAGAAAAACCAGAAATGGCAACAGTGAAGAGAGAGAGGCAGAGGAGAGAGGCAGGCACTTGAAAACTCAGCCATTTATACAGCAACACCCCCTGATCTGTTGTTTCTTGGTCTGTCACTTTATTGTCCTGCCACTGATGGTTTAACACCATCCATCATCACCCTTCACTGACTTTAATTCATTTGAGGGAGATGATGATAATGATGAAAAGACAGTCAGCTAGAAAGAGGCAGCAAGAATTCTCACACTTCAAGACTGACCTCAAGTGTTCAGTCTCAGAGATGAAGTGGAAAAGAGTTTTCAGAGCTGACCAGCCAGCCTCTGAAAGGCCAGCACCCCTCCAACAATCCAATCCCCTGATGATCCCATGCTTGCCTCTACATCCCAAAAATTGTCCCCGAGTATTTAAATGTTGCATATTTAATCTCCTGCAGGCAATTATTATCCATTCCATCAATTCTTCCAGGAAAAAAAAAGTGGCTTTGTTATCCATCAAACTGCAAACTGTTACACTTTTCAGGACCCATCTTCAACAGATCATGGGGTATGGCTGTACCAAGTCAAGGAGTGTTAAAAGCAAAAGCAATCTAAAGTTAGTAAGTTAAAACCACTGATGAACTAACAAGTGGTGTCTCCATCTTAGTCCCTCCCCCAGCCCTACCTCATTAACACAATATTAATTTGGGCTGTAAAAACAGAAGGGCACTACTTGGTTTCTTCATTACATATCACAGCACTCAAATGAACAAGGGCAAGAATACTCCCTGGGTGGAAGCCAATAAACTGGGTGAACAGCTATAAACAATAAGACAATCAAATAATAAAGAAAAAAAAGTCACACAAGCCCCTGACATCTCCATGTGATCCACCACTACCATTTTTGCTGCACTGTTTTATCAGCCTCTTTCCAAACATTACCCAAAACCACTGGTACCATGGAGACAAAGTGCCAAAAGCTTCCTTCCCTAGAGCATGACTAAATCCTTTACCAAGCTCTAATATCCCTCACAGTGAGCTGTCACCTTAAATATCTACTACTCTAATCCACCAGGTTCAAACTTGCCCAGGGTCCCTCAGTTCTCCCCTCCAGGACAAGCTGAGTAATTGGCATGAATCACACACTTCACAACACCCCTGACCAACTGCTATCAGTTCACCCACCTTTATGAAATACCTTCTTCACACACAACAGCAATGTCCTTTGGTAACAACAACTTTTTAAAGGAACAACAGGTGGGAAATCTGGAATTTAGTAGCAATATCTTGACTCTAACTCACTTGACTCTATTGAACACTGCCAAAAAAAAAAAATTAACTGCTCAGGTCAGTGCACTTACTCACAACAAGTTGCTGGAATGTGTAATTGGATTTTCCATGCATAGACTCCTCCTTCTACTAAAACAACAGGAACACAGGCACCTCCTGCCTGTGGTAGCAGCTTGGTGTTATTTAATTCTCCAAAAGCTTAAGCAGATAAGTCTGTATGCTTTCCAACTGAAAGTCATTTTGCTGCTGATTAGTTCAAACACATTAAATGTATTGGTTAACACCACAACAGATAAGAGTCAGATTAATTAAGTATAATGATAATATCTCCTTTAAAATGAAGTATATACACATACCTATGGCTGAAGATTGACTCATGCAGACAAAGCAATGATATTACAAGACCTAATCAAAAGGCAAGGTATTAAGGCTTGTGCAATAAGAAATCTCAACCTACAACAGAGGATTTGTGCACCATTTCCCTTGGAATAAATACATAATAAAAGTGAGGCCTGTGTAGAACTTCTGCATTACAATTCCCAGCATGGTAAATCTGCATTTAGCTAAAGCTTTCTTCTGCTATATGTTAATTTTCAACATTTGTGTGTTATTGAACCCGAGGTTTCACAGCACACAAACACTTCTCTCTAAGAATTAATAAGACATGAAATAGATTTTTTTTCTCTCAGTTTTGCTTACTTGATCTATCAGTAGAATCATCAAACTCAACCAGGAACGAATATCCATTGTTCCAGATGTGAAGACACGTTGCAGGATCGTAGCTGATTTTCAGAGGCTTCAGAAAGGGGTCGTAAACACTGTCTCTCCACTGGATATTGATAGGAGACTGCCGGGTGCCCCCGGGGATTGTAAGTGGACTCTGCCAGAGGGGATGCACTGGAAGATGATGAAGAGAGTCAGGCTCTACCCATGATACAGAACTTCTAACTAAATACTTCAGAATTTTTTGGCAAGAGAAGATGCTTTGGCATATTGGCTTCAAAAGCTAAATTAAGTCAGCTGATGCCCAGGGAAGTAAAATAATACATTCCAGTTGCATGACTCAGAGATACACAAAAGTTCTGCAGTTTGACTGACAATTGTGTTGATAACTTCCTGTATCTGCAAAACCCTCTTCAGAGAAATTCTGTCCTCTTAATTATCAGAAAACCATTTTCCTTTTATTACAAATTGATTTTTAGGCAGTTTTTTTTTTTTTTCCCCTCAAGCTTGCCAGAGTTACACCACTTCAAATTTTCTTATCTAGCAGTACCATCAACTGAGCTCAGACTGCACCAACCACAGAGTAACTCCCACTGCAAAGCAAAAATATTCTCTGGAAGGTGCCTCTCTTTTGCCTAAATGTGCTTAAGGGCTGCACTGCTGCTGCAATGGCATCTTTCACCTACGTGTGCTTAGTTAGGGGTTACACCACTCCTGAAGCACCTACACCAATGTTGACCAAGACAACTTCACATAGTCACAACCTAGGGCTGATCCCCACACCTGCAAAATCCTAAACTACCAATTTTGGGGGCAGCTTGTGCATGTCAAACTGGCAGGAGCAGAGCAGATGCATGAATACAGTTTCCACAGGATTTTATTCTGCTTGAAAATAGAAGTGAGATCTGTGTGGACAGGGAACATTTGTCCAGCTGCTGTCCCTCAACATCAATGACCCACAGGCAAAAGGTCTGAGCTTTTGAGCCCTGTCCACCCCCTGAACCCCAAACTGGGAAGTTCTGAAACATTATGTTACTGCTGACTTCTTAAGCTACAGCTGCTGGTGGGCCTTCAAAAGAGGAAGAAAAAAAAATATATGGAATATTTTAACAAACCACTCACAAGCAAAGTGGTTCAACAACTTTCCCCCCACGATTTCCTCAGCAAGACACAAACTTTAGCTGCCTGTATAGTGTCATCAAACGAGATGAAAAATCCAGTTTGACGTAAATACTTTGCTGGGAACACAGAGGATAACTCTGTCAAACATGTTCAAATTTTTATCACATTGATCATTCTTTTATATTTTTTTTGTTGTTGTTGTCTATGCATCTATCCATGGCTACATAACATGTTTTACATAAAAACACGTACTATTCTCACTACTAAATTTAGCCTTTACAATTACTGGTTCTTTCAGGTATATAACTTCACTAATATTCCTATTCTGTGATAGTCACTGGATATTTCTACTTACTTCTACCGATATACAAATCAAGATGGGATAGGTGGGGGGTTTCCAAACAGCATTGATGGTTTCTATGAGTTTCCTCGCTTTCTGAAAACAAACTTCAACAGAACCTACAGAATATCACCATGGCTACCCAACTTAAACACAACTTATTTCCCTGCGCAGTAAGTTTCGCATGTTTCGCCATGGCAACAGCAGAGGCAGGCGAGAGAAATACTCTCCGAAAGTGCCACAGCTCTGCTCTGGCTACTGCCATTTCCTGAGGTTTCCGCGGAGACCCGTCAGGGCCGAAGCCAGGCTGAACGCAGCGGG